>NW_016926685.1:3202-8811 GCF_001483705.2 Eufriesea mexicana
GGTGAATGGACGGAAGAGTGGATGTATGTATGGATGCTTGTATGGATGAATGTATGGATGTATGCATGGATGTATGCATGGATGTATGCATGGATGTACGCATGGATGTATGTATGGATGTACGTATGGATGGATGAGTGCATGGGTGGATGGATTTGTGGGTGCATGGATGTGCGGATGTATGGATGTATGGATGGATGGATGTATGTATGTATGGATGTATGGATGAATGGATTGGTGGATGGATGTATGGATGGATAGATGTATTGATCGATGGATGTATGGATCGATGGATGTATGGATGGGTGTATGTATGATTGGATGAATGTATCGAAGGGTGGACGTATGGATGTATGGATGTGCGGATGGACGGATGTATGGATGCATGATTGTATGGATGGATGGATCTATGATTGGATGGATTTATGGATTGGCGGATGAATGGATTTATGGATGGGTGGATGGGTGGATGGATGGACGAAGGTACGGATGTGTGTATGGAAAGACGTATGTGTGGACGTATGGACGTATGGATGTATGTACGTGTGAATGTACGAACGTATGGGTGTACGGATGTATGGATGTATGGATCTTTATATGTATGGATGTATGGATAGCTGGATGTATGAGTGGATGGGTGTGTGGGTGGATGGATGTATGGATGTATGTATGGATGTATGGAAGGGTGCATGTATGGTTGTGTGGATGTATGGATGGATGCATTTATGAACGTGTGGATGTATGAACGTGTGGATTGATGGATCTATGGATGGATAGATGTATGGATCGATGGATGTATGGATGGGTACTAGTATGGATCGATGGATGTATGGTTCGATGGATGTATGTATGGGTGGATGTATGAATGGATGGATGTATGGGAAAATGGATGTATGGATGGATGTATGTATGGATGTAAGGATGTCTGCAAGTATGGGTGTATGAGTTTATGGATGGATTTTAGTTATGTATGTATGGATGTAAGTATGTATGCATGTATGGATGTACGAAGGTATGGATGTACGCATGCATGGATGTATGGATGTGTGGGTGGATGAACGAATGTATGGATGGATGCATGACCGGATATATGTATGGATGTGTAGATGCGTGTATGGAAGGGCGTATGTATGGATGTATATATGGATGGATGTATTGCTGTGTGTATGGATGTATGTACTGATGTATCTATGGACGTATGTATGGTTGGATGGGAGTGTGGATGGGATGATGTGTGGCTGGATGGATGTATGGAAGGTTGGATGTATGGATTAATTGATGTATGGACGGATGGCTGCATCGATGGATGGATGTACGGATGGGTTGATGTATGGAAGGACGGACGTGGGTATGTATGGATGTACGAATGTATGGATATACGGATGTATGGATGTATGTATGTATAACTGTATGGATGTATGGATGGTTGCATAGACGAGTGGATGGATGTATGGATGGATGTATGTATGGATGTATGTATGGATATATGTATGGATGCATCTATGCTTGTATGTATGTATGGAGGTATGGATTTATGGACTTGTGGATGTATGAATGTATGGATGGATGGAAGTATGGATGTATAGATGTATGGATCGATGGGTGTATGGATGGGTGCTTCTACGAATGGATGGATGTAAGGATCGATGGATGTATGGATTGGTGGATGTAAGGATGGGTGGACGTATGGATGAATGGCTATATGGAATGACGTACGAATGGATGCATTTATGGAACAATGGGTGTGGGGATGTATGGATGAATATACGTATCGATGGATGGATGTATGGTTGGATGCATTTATGGAAGGGTGGATGGGTGGATGTATGTTTGGGTGTATGCATGGATGTATGTATGGATGCATTTACGTTTGTATCTATGGATGTATGTATGGATGAGTGTATGGGTGTATGCTTGGATGTATGGATGTACGTATGGACGTATCTATGGATGTACGTATGGATGGATGTGTGCATGGATGGAAGGATTTGTGGATGTATGGATGTGCGGATGTATGGATGTGTGGATGAATGTATGTATGGATGGATGGATGGATGGATGGATGGATGTAATAATGAATGGACGTTTGTACGTATGGATGTATGTATGTATGTTCGAATTTGCGTTATGGATGTACGGATGTATGTATGGATGTATGGATGTATTAATGTATGGACGTTTGTATGTATGGATGTATGAACGTATGGCCGTAATTGCCTTGTGGATGTGCGGATGTATGTATGAATGGATGTATGTATGTAAGAATATGTGGATGTTCGGAGGCATGGATGTATGGATGTGTGTGTGGACGAATGGATGGGTGAATGGACGGAAGAATGGATGTACGTATGGATGCTTGTATGGACGAATGTATGGATGGATGTATGGATGTATTGATGTATGTATGTATGTATGTATGTATGGATCAATGGATTGGTGGATGGATGTATGGATGTATGGGTGGATGGATTTACTGATTGGTGGATGTATGTATGTACGTGTGGATGTATGTATGGATGTACGCATGGATGTATGCGTGGATGTATGTATGGATGTATTTACGGATGTATGTATGGATGTATGTACATCTGAGTGTATGGGTGTATGCATGGATGTATGGATGTTCGTATGGATGGATGAGTGTGTGGGTGGATGGATTTATGGTTGCGTGGTTGTGTGGATGTATGGATGTATGGATGGATGGAAGTATGGATAGATGGATGTACTAATGTGTGTGCGTACGTATGTTAGGATATATGAATGTATGGCTGTACTTGCGTTATGGATGTATGGATGTATGTATGCATGGATGAATGGATGTACTAATGTATGGATGAACGGAGGCATGGATGTATGGATGGCTGGATGTATGGATGGATTGGTGTATGGATCGATGTATTTATGGATGGGTGGTTGTTTTGGTGGGTGCATGTATGGGAGAATGTGTGTATGACCGGGTGCATGTATGGGTCGGTGGGTATATGAATGTATGGATGTATGGATGGATTGAGGTATGGATGGACGGATCTACGGATGTATGTATGTATGGTTGTATATATGTGTGGATGTATGGATGGATGGATGTATGGAAGAATTGAAGCACGAATGTATGGATTTGTGGATGTATGAATGTGTGGATGCACGTTTGGATGGATATATGGATGGGTGGATGGATGGATGGATGTATGGTTGCGTGAATGGAAGGGCGAATGTACTGATGTATGTAAGGATGGATGAAAGGTTGTATGTATGGATGTATGAACGGTTGTATCTCTGGATGTATATATGGATGAGTGTATGGGTCTAAGTACGGATGTATGGATGTATGTATGGATGTTTGTATGGATGTATGTATGGATGGATGAGTGCATGGATGGATGGATTTGTGGATGTATGGATGTATGGATGGACGGAAGTATGGATGGATGGAAGTATGGATAGATGGATGTATTTATGTATGGACGTACGTATGTATTGATGTACGAATGTGTGGATATACGGATGTATGGATGTATGGATGTATATCTGTACGGATGTATGGATGGATGGATGTATGAGTGGATGGATATATGGATGGATGGAAGTATGTATGTATTTCTGGATATATGTATGGATGCATGTATGGTTGTATGGATGTATGGAGGGATGGATTTATGGATGTATGGATGTATGAATGTATGGATGGATGGATGTATGGATGTATAGATGTATGGATCGACGAGTGTATGGATGGGAACTTGTATGGGTGGATGTATGTATGGTTCGATGGATGTATGGATGTATGGATGTATGGATGTATGGATGTATATCTGTACGGATGTATGGATGGATGGATGTACGTGTGGATGGATGTATTGATGGATGGAAGTATGGATGTATTTATGGATATATGTATGGATGTATGTATGGTTGTATGGATGTATGGATGGATGGATTTATGGATGTATGGATGTATGATGTATGGATGGATGGATGTATGGATGTATAGATGTATGGATCGATGCGTGTATGGATGGGTGCTTGTATGGATGGATGGATGTATGGATATATAGATGTATGGATGTATGGATGGATGGATGTGTGGATGTATGAATATATGGATGGATGTGTGTATGAATGGATTGAGGAATGGATGGACAGTTGTACGTATGTATGAATGTATGGATGTATTTATGTACGGATGTATGGATTTATAGATGTATGGTTGTGTGGATGTATGAACGTATGGATGGGTGGCAGTATGTATGGATAGATGTATGGAAAGGAGGATGTATGAATGGATATATGTATGGTTGAACGGTTGTGTGGATGGATGGATGTATGGATGGATTGATGCATGGATGTACGGATGTACGGAAGCATGGATTTATGGATGTGTGGATGTATGAATGTATGGGTGGATGAATGTATGGGTGGATATATGTATGGATCGATGGATGCCTGGATGGTTGGTTGTATGGATGGATGGGCGTATGGAAGGATGTGTGTATGGGTGGATGAATGTATGGATTGATGGCCGTAAGGATGAATGGTTGTATGGATGGATTGAGGTATGGATGGACGGATGTACGGATGAATGTATGTACGGATGAAGGGATGTATGTATGTATGGATGTACGAATTTATGGATGTACGAATGTATGGATGTGTCGATGTATGGATGTATATCTGTATGTATGTATGGATGGATGGATGTATGAGTGGATGGATGTATGAGCGGTCGGATGTATGCATGGCTGCATGCATGGATGTACGTATAGATGCATTTACGGATGTATTTATGGATGTATGTATGGATGAGTGTAATTGATGGATGAGTGCATGGATGGGTGGATTTATGGACGTATGGATGGATGGATGTATGGATGGATTGAGGTACGGATGCACGGACGTACGGATGTAAGGATGCATTTACGGATGTATCTATGGATGTATATATGGATAATTGTATGGGGGTATGCATGGATGTACGGATGTAAGAATGTATGCATGTATATATGTATGGATGTATGGATGTATGGATGTATGGACGAATGGATGTTCGAATTTATGGATGTACGCTTGTATGGATGTATGGGTGGATGTATGTATGTATTGATGTATGTATGTATGTATTTATGTATGGATGAATGGATTGGTGGATGGATGTATGGATGGATAGATGTATGGATGTATGGGTGGATGGATTTATGGATGTGTGGATGTATGAATGTATGGATGGATGGATGTATGGATGGATAGATGTATGGAAAGAAGGATGTATGGATGGATGTATGTATGGATGAATGGTTGTGTGGATGGATGGATGTATGGATGGATTGAGGTATGGATGGACGGATGTACGGAAGTATGGATTTATGGATGTGTGGATGTATGAATGTATGGATGGATGGATGTATGGGTGGATATATGTATGGATCGAAGGGTGTATGGATGGGTGGTTGTATGTCTGGATGGATGTATGTATGGACGAATGGTTGTTTGGATTGATGGATGCATGGATGGATTGTGGTACGGATGGACGGATGTGCGGAAGTATGAATGTATGAATGTATCGCTGTCTGCATGTGTGGATGTATTGATGGACGCATGTATCGAATGGTGGACGT
>NW_016926685.1:8845-10034 GCF_001483705.2 Eufriesea mexicana
TGGATGTATTAATGTATGGACGTTTGTATGTATGGATGTATGAATGTATGGCCGTATTTACGTTACGGATGTACGGATGTATGTATGCATGGATGTATGTATGTAAGGATATATGGATGTACGGAGGCATGGATGTATGGATGTGTGTGTGGACGAATGGATGGGTGAATAGACGGAAGAATGGATGTATGTATGGATGCTTGTGTGGATGAATGTATGGATGGATGTATGGATGGTTGCATGCATGGATGTGTGTATGGATGCATTTACGGTTGTATCTATTGATGCATGTATGAATGAGTGTATGGGGGTATGCATGGATGTACGGATGTAAGTATGTTTGGATGTATGCATGTATGGATGTATGGATGTATGGATATATGGACGTATGGATGTACGAATTTATGGATGTACGGGTGTATGGATGTGTGGATGGATGTATGGATTTATTGATGTATGTATGTGTGTATGTATGTGTGGATGAATGGATTGGTGGATGGATGTATGGATGTATGGTTCTATGGATTTATTGATTGGTGGATATATGTATGGACGTGTGGATGTATGTATGGATGTACGCTTGGATGTATGCACGGTTGTATTGATGGTTTTTTTTTGGATGTATCTATGGATGTATGTACATATGAGTGTATGGGTGTATGCATGGATGTATGAATGTACGTATGGGTGGATGAGTGCGTGGGTGGATGGATTTATGGTTGTGTGGTTGTGTGGATGTATGGATGTATGGATGGATGGAAGTATGGATAGATGGATGTTCTTATGTATTGGCGTTTGTATGTATGGATGTATGAACGTATGGCCGTATTTGCGTTATGGATGTACGGATGTATGTATGCATGGATGTATGTATGTAAGAATATATGGATGTACGGAGGCATGGATGTATGTATGTGTGTGTGGACGAATGGATGGGTGAATGGACGGAAGAATGGATGTATGTATGAATGCTTGTATGGATGAATGTATGGATGTATGCATGGATGTATGCATGGATGTATGATGGATGCATTTACGGATGTATCTATTGATGTAAGTATGGATAAGTGTATGGGGGTATGCATGGATGAACGGATGTAAGTATGTATGGATGTATATATGTATCGATGTATGGATGTATGGATGTATGGACGTATGGATGTACGAATTTATGGATGTACGGGTGTAT
>NW_016926686.1:0-1006 GCF_001483705.2 Eufriesea mexicana
TAAAGCTTGGGTAGGTCTGGCTAGGATAGGTTTTACAAAGTTAGGATAGGTTAGGTTAGGTTTTGTTAGGTTAGGTTAGGTAAGGTCACATTCGGTCAGGTCAGGTCAGGTCAGGTCAGGTCAGGTCAGGTATGGTCAGGTCAGGGCATGTCTGGCCAGGTCATGCCAGCCAAGATCTGGGCGGTTTAGGTTAGGTTAGGTCAGATCAGGCCAGGCCAGGCCAGGTAACGTCGCGACAGGTAAGGTCACTTCAAGTCAGGGCAGGATAGGACATTCCAGGTTGGTCACGTTAGGTCAGGTCACGTCAGGTGAAGTCAGGTCAGGTCAAGCCAGGTAAGGTCAGGTCAAGTCAGGGCAGGCTAGGACATTCCAGGTTGATCAGGTTAGGTCAGGTCAGTTCAGGTAAAGTCAGGTCAGGCCAGGATAGGTCAGGTCTGGTCATGTCAGGACAGGTCAGGTCCGGTCGTGTCAGGGCAGTTCAGTCCAGGCCAGCCCAGGTAAGGTCTTGTCAGGTTAGGCCAGTTCAGGTAAGGGCAGGTCAGGACATTCCGGGTCGGGTCAGGTTAGGTCAGGTCTGGACAGGTGAAGTCAGGTCAGGTCAGGTCAGGGGAGGACAGGTTCGGTCAGGTCAGGCCAGGATAAGTTGGGTCACTTCGCGCCAAGCAACGTCAGGCCAGGTAAGGTCAGATCAAGTCAGGTCAGGTCAGGACAGGTCAGGTCAGTTCAGGTTAGATTATGTTATGTTAGGTTAGGTTGGGTTTGCTTGCGATAGGTTAGGTTAGGGTAGGTGAGCTTAGGTTAGGTTTGATTAGGTTAGGTTAGCATTGGTTGGGTTAGGTTAGGTTAGGTTAGGTTAAGCTAGGTTAGCTAGGTTTGGTTAGGTCATGTTAGGTTAGGTTTCGTTATGTTAGGTTAGGAAAAGTTTGGGTAGGTTGGACTTGGTTATGTTAGGTTTTCAAAGTTAGGATAGGTTGCCATAGGTTAGGTTAGGTTTGGTTAAGTCAGA
>NW_016926687.1:0-1194 GCF_001483705.2 Eufriesea mexicana
ATAGCTTGGTGAATAGATCGCGTAACGCCTTCTATCTAATGGCAAGTACAGCCACCTTCTTGAAAGGAAATAAGTCTATTCAAAATCTATAATCTGTAGTGGCTTGGTGAATAGACCGCCAATCGCCTTCAATCCAATGGCAAGTACTACCATCTACTTGCCGGACAATAGGTCCTTTCAAAATCTTTAACCTGTTAGAGCTTGGTGAATTGATAGCCTAACGCCTTCAATCCAATGGCAAGTACTACCATCTACTTGCCGGACAATAGGTCCTTTCAAAATCTTTAACCTGTTAGAGCTTGGTGAATTGATAGCCTAACGCCTTCAATCCAATGGCAAGTACTACCATCTACTTGCCGGACAATAGGTCCTTTCAAAATCTTTAACCTGTTAGAGCTTGGTGAATTGATAGCCTAACGCCTTCAATCCAATGGCAACTACAGCCATCTACTTTTCAGAGAATAGGTCAATTCAAAATCTATAGCCTGTTATACAATGGAGAATAGATCGCCCAACGCCTTTAAACCGATGGCAAGTAGAGCCATCTGCTTGCCAGAGAATAGGTCTATTCAAAATATATAACCTGTTATAGCTTGGTGAGTAGATCGCCCAACGCCTTCTATCTAATGGCAAGTACAGCCACCTTCTTGACAGGGAATAAGTCTAAATGCTATAGCTTGGTAAATAGATCGCCTACCGCCTTCAATCCAATGGCAAGTACAGACATCTACTTGCCAGAAAATAGGTCTATTCAAAATCTATAATCTGTTATAACTTGGTGAATAGATCGCCTAACGCCTTCAATCCAATGTCAAGAACAGCCATCTACTTGCCAGAGAATATTACTATTCAAAATCTACAATCTGTTATTGCTCATTGAATAAGTCGCCCATCGCCTTCAATGCAATGGCAAGTACACGCTTCTACTTGCCAGCAAATAGGTCTATTCAAAGTCTATAGCCTGCAATAGCATGGTGAATATAACGAATATCGCCTTCAATCTAATGGCAAGTACAGCCATCTACTTGCCAGAGAATTGGTCTATTCAAAATCTATAACCCGTTTTGGCATGGTGAATAGATCGCCTAACGCCTTCATTCCAATCGCATGTACAGCCATCTACATGTCAGGGAATAGGTCTATTCAAAATCTATAATCTGCTAGAGCTTGGTAAATAGATCGCCTACCGCCTTC
>NW_016926688.1:0-360 GCF_001483705.2 Eufriesea mexicana
TGATAGGCGATCTATTCACCAAGCTATAACATGTTATAGATTTTGAATAGACCTATTCTCTGGTAAGCAGATGTCTGTACTTGCCATTGGATTGAAGGCGTTAGGCGATCTCTTCACCAAGCTATAACAGGTTATAGATTTTGAATAGTCCTATTCTCTGGTATGTTGATGGCTGTACTTGCCATTGGATTGAAGGGGTTACCAGATCTATTCAACAAGCTATAACAGATTATAGACTTTCAATAGACCTATTCTCTGGCAAGAAGATAGCAGTCCCTGCCATTGGGCTGGAGGCGGTCGGCGATATATTCACCAAGCTATTTCGGTTATAGATTTTATCAGACCTATTCTCTGGCAACT
>NW_016926689.1:0-519 GCF_001483705.2 Eufriesea mexicana
AATTGAATTTTCCATTCAGATTCTATAGCATTGCAATGCCTATAGCACGCCAATTGGATCTTTCCTCGTTATTTATGCAAGAAAGTAAGCTCACCAAGATATTAGTCGAAACTTTCAATAAAATTGAACTTCGCAGCCAGATTCCAGAGCATTGCAGTGCCTATAGCACGAGAATCTTTCCTGCTTATTTATGCAAGGAAGTTGGCTCATCATGAAATTAGTCGAAAATGTCAATAAAATTATATATTCGAGCAAGATTCTATAGCATTGCATTGCCTATGGCATACCAACAGAATCTTTCCTCCTGATTTATGGAAGAAAGATAGCTCACTACGATATTAGTCGAAAATGTCAATAAAATTGAATTTTCCAATTTTCCAACCACATTATATGTCATTGTAATGGCTATAGCACGCCAAAAGAATCTTTCCACCTTGTCTATGCAAGGTAGGTAGAGCACAACGATATTAGATGAAAATGTCAATAAAATTGAATTTTCCATTCAGATCCTATAGCATT
>NW_016926690.1:0-244 GCF_001483705.2 Eufriesea mexicana
TATATCCATCCATCCATACGTCAATACATTTATACATTCATACATCCATGCATACCTACGTCCATCCTTCCATACATCAACCCATCCGTACATACATCCATCGATACAGCCAACCGTCCATACATCAATTATTCCATACATTCATCCTTCCATACATCCATCCAGCCACATATTATCCCACCCATACATACATCAATAAACACATACATCCATACATGCATCCTTATATACATCCATACAACCA
>NW_016926691.1:0-663 GCF_001483705.2 Eufriesea mexicana
GTACAACCACCCATCCATACATACATCGAAACATACACCCATTCATCCATACTAGCACCCATCAATACATCCATCGATCTATACATCTATCCTTACATACACCGGACCATTCATACATTCATACATCCACACATTCATACGTCCACACATCCGTCATTCCGCACATCCATCCATCCATACGTCCATCGGTCCATACACCTATCCACCCATACATCCATCCACCAATCCATCCATCCATCCATACATGTATACATACATCAATACGTCCATCCATAGTCCATCCATCCGTCAATACCATTCATCCATTCATCCATACAACCATACATACATTCATACATACATCCACACATACATCCATACATCCATACATCCATACATCCATACATCCATACATCCACACATCCATACATACACACATACATCCATCCATACTTCCATGCATTCATACATCCATACATCCATAAATCCCTCCATCCATACATGGATACATCCATACATCCATCAATCCATACATCCATCAATCCATACATCCATACATATATACATCCATGCATTCATACATCCATACATCCATCCATACATACATCCACCCATCCATCCCCCAATCCATACATTCATCCACTCTTCCGTCCATTCACCGATCCATTCATCCACCCACACATC
>NW_016926692.1:0-208 GCF_001483705.2 Eufriesea mexicana
ATCCAATCTCAAGTAATGCCATTTACATGCCTGGGAATAGGTCAATTCAAAATCTATAACCTGATATTGAATGGAGAATAGATCGCTTAACGCTTTCAATCCAATGGCAAGTACAACCATCTACTTGCCTGGGAATATGTCTATGCAAAATCTGTAACCTGTTATAGCTTGGAGAATAGGTCGCCTAACGTCTTCATCCAATGGCAAG
>NW_016926693.1:0-215 GCF_001483705.2 Eufriesea mexicana
TACCGCGAACAATATTGCTTGCCTGCGAAGATATCAGCAGAACGTGTTAGGGCACAGTAGAGAAGAGGAAGACACCGAAAAGCAGTATTTAGCACAAAAGTCAAAGGTACCGTAAACTAACATAGCAAATCCTAGCACCGCCGAACGTAACCAAGCTCATCCTATCGTGCCGCCACAACTTTTACGGCCTTCCCCATAGCCAAGCAGAAAATATT
>NW_016926693.1:304-507 GCF_001483705.2 Eufriesea mexicana
ACGTAGCCAGACTAAACGTAACGTGCTACGGCCGGTATTGCTGTTCTCCCCAGAGTCGGGCAGAGTATAGTAGAGCAATGAAGAGCGGAAGAATCCGCCGAATATCATTGTACAGCGTAGAAGTCAAGGTTACGTTGTCTTAACCTTACCAAACGAGACAAAACTAAACGAACCTTGCACTACCTAGCGCGCGGCGACCACCA
>NW_016926694.1:0-3005 GCF_001483705.2 Eufriesea mexicana
ATGGATGTATGTATTGATGTATGTATGGATGTATGGATGGATGGATGGATGGATAGTTGTATGTATGAACGGATCGATGGACGTATGGATGGGATGATGTATGAATGGATGGATGTATGGAAGGACAGATGTATGTATGTATGTATGTGCGGGAGGTTAATTGGATGGTTGGATGGACTATAGAGTGGGTGAAAGGATGGGTGGAAGAACGGATGCATTGATGGATGGAAGGGCGTACGTATGGATGCGTGTATGGATGGATGTATGGATGTATGTGCGGATGCCTGTATGGATATATCTATGGATGTATTTATGGATGTGTCATTGTGTGTATGTGAGGATGTATAGATGGGTGTGTGGATGTATGTACGGATGGATGGATGTATAGATGGATGGATTTATGTATGTATGGATGTATGAACGTATGTATGTATGGTTGGATGGATAGGCGGATGGATGGATGTATGGATGTATGGATGTATGGATGTATGGATGTACGGATGTGTGGATGTATGAATGTATGTATGAATGAATGTATAGATGTATCGTTGTATGGATGTATGGATGCACTGATGTACGAATGTATGTATGTACGGATGTGTGGTTGTATATATGTATGGATGGGTGAATGGATGGATGGATGTGTTGATGTATGTATGGATGTATTGTTGGCTGGGTGCATGTGTGGATGGATGTACGGTTGGATGGATGTATGGAGGTACAGATGTATGGATCTATGGATGTATGGATGGGGGCTTGTATGAATGGATGGATGTATGGTTCGATGGATGTATGGATGGGTGGATGAATGGATGGATGGGTGGATGGATGGATGTATGTATGGATGAATGGTTGTATGGGTGGATGGATGTATGGATGGATTGATGTACGAATGTATGGATGTAGGGGTGAATGGATGTACGGATGTATATATGTATGGATGTATGGATGTGTGGTCGTATATATGTATGGATGTATGTATGTATGGATGTATGAATGTGTGGGTGTATTGATGGATGGATGTATGGGTGGATATATGTGTGGAGGGCAGGATGTATAGATGGATGTATATATAGCTGTGTGCATGCATGAATGCATGGTTGTATGAATGGATGTAGGTATGCATGTTTGTATGGATGTATGTATGGATGTATGTATGGATGTATGAATGGATGTATGTATGGATGTATGTGAAGGTGTATGTATGTATGTAAGAATGGATGTATGTATGGGTGTATGTATGGATGTATGTATTGGTGTATGTATGAATGGATGGATCTATGGACGCAGCGGTGGATGGATGTATGCATGGATATATGTATGGGTGGATTGAGGTATGGATGGACGGATGTAAGAATGTATGGATGTATGGACGTTTATATGCATGGATGGATGGAAGTATCGATGGATGGCAGTAAGGATGGCAATATGTATGGATGTATGGATGTGAGGATGTATAGATGTGTGGATGGATGGATGTACGTATGGATGGATTTATGGATGTATGTATGTATGAACGTATGGATGTATGGAGATTGATGGTTGAATGGATGAATGCATGGATGTGTGTACGAATGTACGTATGGATGTTGTTAAAGATGTAAGTATGGATGCACGTATGGACGTATGGATGGATGGATGCATCGACGGTTGGACGTACGGACGTTAGGATTTATGTATGTATTGATGTGCGGATGTATGGATGCTTGGATGGATGGTTGTGTGACCGGTTGCATGGACGGATGGATGAGTGTATGGATGATTGGATGTATGGATGTATGAATGTATGTGTGTATGAATGTATGGATGTATGGCTGTATGGATGTATGGATGTACTGACGTACGAATGTATGGACGTACGGTTGTGTGGATGTATATATGTATGGATGAATGGATGGATGGATGTACGTATTGATGTACGTATGGATTTACGGTTGGTTGGATGTATGAGTGGATGGATGTATGGATGGATGTATGAATGGATGAATGTATGGATGTATTTATGGTTGGATGGATGTATGTGTGGATGGATATATGGATGTGCGGCTGTATGAATGTATGGATGTATGGATGTAATGATGTACGAATGTATGGATGTGCGGTTGTGTGGATGTATATATGTATGGATGAATGGATGGATGGATGTACGTATTGATGTATGCATGGATGTATGGTTGGTTGGATGTATGATTGGATGGATGTAGGGATGGATGTATGTCTGGATGTATGTGTGTATGAATGTATGGATGTATTTCTGTATGGATGTATGGATGTACTGATGTACGAATGTATGGGTGTACGGTTGTGTGGATGTATATATGTATGGATGTATGGATGTGTGGATGTACGGATGAATGGATGCATGGATGTGTGGATGTATGGATGTATGTTTGTATGGATGGATGGATGAGTGAATAGTTGGATGTATGTCTGGATGTATTTATGGTTGTATGTATGGATGTTTGTGTGGACGTATGTATGGATGTATGCATGGATGTATGTATGGATGTATGTACGGATGTATGCATGGATGTATGTATGGTTGTTTTTTTGGATGTATTTATGGATGTATGTGTGGATGTATCTAAGGATGAATGTATGGGTGTATGTATGAATGAATATATGATTGTATGTATGGATGTATGTATTGATGTATGTACGTATGCATAGAAAGGTGGATGGATTGGTGGATCGATGAATGGATGGATAGATGTTAGGATCGGTGGATGTATGGATGGGATGATGTATGGAAAGATAGATGTATGTCAGTATGGATGAGCGGGTGGATGAATGGATGGGTGGATGAATTGAAGAGCGGCTGAAAGGGTGGATGGAGCAACGGTTGCATGGATGGATGGAATGGCGTATGTACGGATGCATGTATGGATGGGTATATGGATGTATGTGCGGATGCGTGTATGGATATATCCATGTATGTATGTATGATGTGTGTATGGATGTATGTATGGATGTATGGGTCTATGTATGTATGGATGTGTGTATGG
>NW_016926694.1:3651-4147 GCF_001483705.2 Eufriesea mexicana
ATGTATGAATGTATGTATGTATGGATGTATAGATGCATGGATGCATGGATGTATGGATGTATGTGTGTATGGATGTATGTTTGTCTGTATGGATGGATGAATAAATGGATCGATGTATGGATGGATGGATGTGTGGGTGTATGTATGGATGTATGTATGGATATATGTACGGATGGATGGATGTATTGATGGATGGATTTATGGATGTGTGGTTGAATGGTTGCAAGGAAGGATGGATGTATGGGTGGATGTATGTGTGGATGGCAGGATATATGGAAGGATGGATGTATTGATGTATATATGTACGAATTCATGAGTGTAAGGTTGTGTGGATGTATGTACGGATGTTTGTGTGGATGTCTGTATGGATGAATGCTTGGATGTATGTATGGATGTGCGCGTGGATGTGTCTAAGGACGAATGTATAGATGTATGTATGAATGAATGTGTGATTGTATGTGTGGACGTATGTATTGATGTATGTATGGATGTATAG
>NW_016926694.1:4161-4451 GCF_001483705.2 Eufriesea mexicana
ACGGGTGTATGGATGTACGGATCGATGGACGTATGGATGGGATGATGTATGAATGGATGGATGTATGGAAGGACAGATGTATGTCTGCATGGATGTGCGGGTCGATGAATGGATGGGTGGATGAACTGAAGAGTGGGTGAATGGATGGGTGGAAGAACGGTTGCATGGATGGGTGCAAGGTCGTATGTGTAGATGCATGAATGAATGGATGCATGCATGTATGAATTTATATATGTATGAATGTATGGATGTGTGGTTGTATGGATATATGGATGTACTGAAGTACGAAT
>NW_016926695.1:0-1678 GCF_001483705.2 Eufriesea mexicana
ATGGATGGATGTATAGATGGATTGAGGTATGGATGGACGGATGTAGGTATGTATGAATGGATGCATTAATGGAAGTATGGGAGTGGGGATGTATGGATGAATATATGTACGGATGGATGGATGTATGGTTGGATGGATTCATGGATGGGTGGATGGGTGGATGTATGTTTGGATGTATGCATGGATGTATGTATGGATGCATTTACGATATGTATGTTTATATGGTTGTATGTATGTATGGACTTATGGATGTGTGGATGTATGAATGTATGGATGGATGTATGGATGGATAGATGTAAGGATCGATGGATGAATGGATGCGTGCTAGTATGGATGGATGGATATATGGTATGACGGATGTATGGATGGGTGGATGTATAGATGGATGGATGTATGGAAAGATGGATGTATGGATGGATGTATGTATAGATGAATGGTTGTGTGGATGGATGGATGTATAGATGGATTGAGGTATGGATGGACGGATGTAGGTATGTATGAATGGATGCATTAATGGAAGTATGGGAGTGGGGATGTATGGATGAATATATGTACGGATGGATGGATGTATGGTTGGATGGATTCATGGATGGGTGGATGGGTGGATGTATGTTTGGATGTATGCATGGATGTATGTATGGATGCATTTACGTATGTATCTATGGATGTATGAATGGATGAGTGTATCGGTGTATGCTTGGATGTATGGACATATGTATGGACGCATGGATGGATGTGCGTATGGATGGATGAGTGCATGGATGGATGGATTTGTGGATGTATGGATGTGTGGATGTATGGATGTATGGATGGATGTATGTATAGATGAATGGTTGTGTGGATGGATGTATGGATGCATTTATGGATGTATCTATGGTTGTATGTATGGATGAGTGTATGGGGGTATGCATGGATGTATGGATGTACGTATGGATGGATGAGTGCATGGGTGGATGGATTTATGGATGTATGGATGTGTGGATGTATGGATGTATGTATGAATGAATGAAACGGTGTATATATGGATGTATGTATTGATTTCTGTATGGATGCATGTATGTATGTATGGATGGATGGCTGGACGTATGAGTGGATGGATGTATGGATGGATGGATGGATGGATGTATGTATGGATGTTTGTATGGATGTATGTATGTTTGAACGGATGTAGGGATGTATGGACTTATGTATGTGTGGATGTATGAATGTATGGCTGGATGTATGAAAGGATGGGTGTATGGATGGATTGATGTATGGATTGATGGATGTATGTATGGATGTGTGTATTGATTTCTGTATGGATGCATGTCTGTATGTATGTATGGATGGCTGGACGTATGAGTGGATGGATGTATGGATGGATGGATGTGTGGATGGATGGATGTATGGATGTATGTATGGATGTATGTATGTTTATATGGTTGTATGTATGTATGGACTTATGGATGTGTGGATGTATGAATGTATGGATGGATACGATGGATGTATGGATGGGTGGATGTATAGATGGGTGGATGTATGGAAAGATGGATGTGTGGATGGATGTATGTATAGATGAATGGTTGTGTGGATGGATGGATGTATAGATGGATTGAGGTATGGATGGGTGGATGATGGTATGTATGAATGGATGGATGTATATATGTTCGGATGTATGGATTTATGGTTGTATGGTTTT
>NW_016926696.1:0-3723 GCF_001483705.2 Eufriesea mexicana
TCGGCTACGTATCGTAAGGTTAGATTAGGAAAGCTCGGTCATGATTTCTTTGACTTTTCTGCTATAAACTGCTTTTCGGTGGATATCTGCGCTATAAATTACTTTACTATACACTGCTCGGCTCTGTGGACGCGAGTGATAGTGGCCCGGGCACGATACTTTGAGTCAGGTTATGCTTGGTTAGGTTATGTTGGACTAAGTATGGTTATGTTAGGTTTGACTTTCGTGCTATACACTGCTATTCGGTGGACTTCGATGATCTAATGTGCCGTGCCCTTTTCTGCTTGGCTCTGAGGGTGCCTGCAGCAGTGGTCGCGGCACGTTGTGTTCAGTTATGCTACGTCTTGTTAGGTCAGGTTAGGCCAGGTATGGTTAGGATATCCTAGACTATTGTAACACACACTGCTATCCGGTGGATTTCTGGGATCTCTGTTGCTCTGCTAGTCTCTGCTCGTCTCTAGGGAGTCGAGCAATAGTAATCGCAGCACGTTAGTTTTAGTTAGGATACGTTTTGTTATGTTAGGTTAGGTAAGGTTTGGCTAGGATAGCTTTGACTTTCGCGCTATACACTGCTATTCGTTGGATTTCTGTGCTCTACTTTGCACCACTATGCTCTGCTGAACTCTGGGGAGGCGAACCATAGTGGCCGCAGCACGATCCGTTGAGGTATACTACGTTTGGTTAGGTTACGTTAGCTTGGGCTAGGCCTGGATGGATATGACTTTTGTGTTGTACACCGCGATTCTATGGACTTCTGCGCCCAGCTGTCCTCTGGTATGCTCTGCTCGACTGTGTTTAGGCCGGCAACGGTGGTCTCGGCACGTTAGGTTGAGTTATACCACGTTTGGTTTTTATACGTTTGGTGATGTTAGGACAGTATAGCTTAGACGCTTGTACTATACACCGATATCCTCCGACATCTGCGCTCTACTGCGTTCTAATATTCTCTGCTTGGCTATTGCGAGGCAAGCAATAGTGGTCCCACCGTGTAAGGTTTATTTGGGCTACGTTTGCACATGACAAGTTTGGTTGTGTTAGGACAGAATATCTCAGACTTCCGTGCCATTCGGTGACATTCCGTGTATTTCTACGAAATACTGCGCTCCAATATGTTCTGCTCGGCTCCGGTGTAGCCAGTAGCAGTGATCGTGGCAAGTCAGGTTGAGTTAGGTTACATTTGGCTAGGTTCGGTTTGGTTATGCTTGGTTAGGGTAGCTATGTCCATCGTACTATGCACCCTTGTTCGTTGGATTTCTGTGATCTACTCTGCTCTGCTACTCTCTACTTGGCTCAGGGGAAGCCGTGAGCAGTGGTCGCTGCACGTTATGTTGAGCAGTGCTGCGTTCAGTTAGGTTAGGTTAGGTCAGGCTAGCTTGGGATACCTTTGAATTTTGTGCTATACACTGCTGTTTGGTGGATTCCTACGCTCTACATTCCTCTACTATGCTCAGCTCGACTATAGGGATGCAAGCAATAGTGTTCGCGGCACGTCAGGTTGTTTTACGCTACGTTTGCTTAGGTAAGGTTAGGTAACGTTCGGTTAGGATAGATACAACTTTCGTACTATACACCGTTATTCGGTGGGCTTCTGCGCCATACTGTGCTCTGGTACATTCCTCTTGTCTCTGCGACGGTGAGGAATGGTGGTCTCGCTAAGTTAGATTGAGTTATGTTACGTTCGGGCATGTCAGGTTTGGCTGGGTTAGTATACGCTGCATTGACTTTTGTGACTTACACTGTCTTTCGGTGGTCATCTGCGACCTACTGTGATCTACTACACTCCGCTTTTCCTCGGGGAGACCAGGAGCAGTGGCCGTGGCACATCATGCTGTGTTATGCTGCGTTTGGTTATGTCAGAATTTATGTCAGATTAGGCCAGGCAATGCTAGGATGTCAACGGCTTTTGTGCTATTCACTGCAATGCAGTGGACTTCTGCACTCTACTGTGCCCTAGTACATTCAGCTTGTCTCTTTAGAGGCCAGCACAAGTGGTCCCGTCATGTTAGGTTGTGTTAGGCTACGTTTGGCTGTATTACGTTCGGCCGGGTTAGGACAGGCTACTTTGACTTTTGCGATCTTCACTGGTATTCGGTGCATTTCTGCGCTCTAATGGGCACTAAAATGCTCTGCTTGCCTCCGGGGAGGCCAGAAATATTGGTCTCGTCACCACATGCTTAGTTACAATACGTTTGGGTAGGTTAGGTACGGCCAGGTTATGTCAGTGTATGTTTGACCCTTGTGCTATGCACCGCAATGCGGTCGATTTCTGCACTTTACTGTGCGCTACTATACTCTGCTCGACTCTGGGCAGGCCAGCAATAGTGTTCGCTGGTCGCTGGGTTTTATTATGTTAAGTTTGGGTTTGTTCCAATTCGCTTGGTTAGGGAAGGATAGCTTCGACATTTGTGTGATACACTACTTTTCGGCTGATTACTGCACTCTACTGTGCGATAATATGTTTAGTTTGGCTCTGGGAGGCACAACAATAGCGGCATCTGCACGTCAGGCTTAGTTATGCAACGTTTGGTCAGGTTATGTTAGTTTGGGTTAGGACAGGATAGCTTTGACTTCTGTGCTGCACACTGCTATTCGGTGGATTTCGGCGCACTACTCTGACCAAGCGTGCTCCGCGTTTCTCTGCAGAGGCCGAAAATAGTGGCCGCCGTGAACTAGGTTTGGTTAAGTTACGTTTGGTTGGGTTGTGCTTGTCTGGGTTAGGTTAGGATATCTTTGACTTCTGTCCTGTACACTGGAATGCGGTGGACTTCTGCGCTCTACTGTGCTCTAGTATGTGCTGCTTGGCCCTCGGGAAACCAATAATTGTGGTCTTAGCACTTTTTGTTGAGATAGGATTCGTTTCGTTATGTTACGTTGGCTTAGGTTAAGTTTGGATACCTTCGGCTTTTCTGCTGTACGCTCCGATTCTATGAATATCTGACCTACTCTCCTCTAATATGTTCTGCTTGGCATTGGGGTCGCCAGCAATAGTGGTGGCGGCACGTATGGTTGCGTTAGATTACGTTTGGTTAGGTGAGGTTTTGATAGGTAACGACGGGATAGCTTCGACTTTTGCGCTATGTACTGCAATTTGGTGGATTTCAGTGCTCTACCGCGATCTAACGGGCTCTGCTCCGCTTTTGGGGAGGACAGCAAAGGTGTTCGCGGCACGATACCTTGAGTTATATTACGTTCGGTTATGTCACGATTGGTAATGCTAGGAAGTGATGGATCTTACTTTTGCGCTATACACTGCAATACTGTGGACCTCTGCGTCCTGCTTTGCACTACTCTACCCTGTTTGACACTCGCGAGGGCTGAAATACTGGACGTGGCTCGTTATGTTGTGTTACGATCCGTTTGGTTATATAAGATTATGCTATGCTTGGTCAGGATCGCTTTGACCTTTATGCTGTGCACTGTCATTCGCTGTATTCCTGACCTATACTGGGCTCCGCTCTGATCTGCTTAGCCCCGTGGCGGCCAGCAGTAGTGGTTGCAGCACGTTAAGTTCAGATACATTACGTTTGGTTATGTCAGGTAACGTAGACTTTGGCTATGGTAGCTTTGACATTTGTGCTACACACTGCCACTCAATGGACTTCTGCGTTCTTCTGTGCGCTGTCACACTCTGCTTGTCACTGTGGGCGCCTGCAATAGTGCTCTCGGCTCGATAGGTTGAGTTATGCTACGTTTGGTTACGTTAGGTTTGGCCACGTTTGGTTA
>NW_016926697.1:0-309 GCF_001483705.2 Eufriesea mexicana
ATAAATGTGAAAGATATCCCATCCCAACCTTACCAACCGCGACACAACCAAACGTTACCTATCCCAAACTAACGTGCCGAGACCACTGTTGCTGGCCTCCCTTGAGACAAGCAGAATATACTGGAGCACAGTAGAGCGCACAGAGCCTCCAAGTAGCGGTTTACATCTCAAAAGTCAGGGAAACCCTAACCGAACCTGTCCTAACCAAACATAGCCCAACGCAGGCTAACTAAACGTAGCGTGCCGAGTACACCATTACTCGCATCCCTATCGCCATGCAGAATATATTAGAGGAGAGGAGAGCGCCGA
>NW_016926698.1:0-3725 GCF_001483705.2 Eufriesea mexicana
CTGAAAATACTAGAGCACTGTAGGTAGCAGAAATCTACATAATAGCAGATTAAAGCACTAAAGTCAAAGCCATCCTCACCGAACCTAACCAACTGTAACATGACCAAACGCAACCCAACTCGGCCTAATGTTCTGCCACAACTATTGCTGGCATCCACAGAGTCAAGCAGAACACGTTAGTGGAGAGTCGGACGCAGAAATCCGTGTAAACGCTGTATATTTCAGAGGAGTCAAGGCTACCCGAACCTAACCCAAACCAACAGAACATAACCAAGGACAGCCTAACCCGACCTCGCCTGCCGAGACAGCCTATGATGTCATCCAAGACATACTAGGGCACAGTGGAGCGCAGATATCCAACAAATAGCAGTCTACAGCACAAAAGTTAAAGCTATACTGACAAAGCTTTTCCTGAACCAGGCTAACCGAACGTAGCCTGACACAATGCAACGTGCAGAGGCCACTATTGCTGGCCATCCTAGAGCCAAGCGGAAAGCATTAGAGCACCCTATGGCGCAGGAATTCCCCCAGCAGCAGACTACTGCACTAAAGTCAAAACTATCCTCTCGTAACCTATCCAAACGCAACATAACCGAACATAGCGTAAATCAAACCAACGTGCCGAGACCGCTGCTGCTGCCTCGCACCCAGAGCCAGGTGCGACATACTAGAGCACGGTAGGGCGCAGAAGTCCACCGAGTAGCAGTGTACAGCACAAAAGTTAAATCTATCCCAACCAATCTGAGGCTAAACCAACCTAACCGATCGTAACATGTCTCAACAAATCGCGCAGAGATCATTATTGCTGGCCTTCCAACAGCCAAGCTGAAAATGTTAAGGCTCTGTAGGGAGAAGGCGTCCACCCAATAGCAGACAATGGCTCTAAAGGCAAAGCTATCCTCTCCTAACACAACCAACCGTATCATAACCAAACGTAGCCTAACTGAACCTCACGTGCCGCGACCACGATTTCTGGCCTCCCAATAGCCAAGTGGAGCACACAAATGGAGAGTAGACAGCAGAAGTCCATATAATGCCAGTGCATATCAGTAAAGTTGAAACTACCCAGGCCTAACCGAAATCAACATGATATAACCAAACATAGCCTGAATCAACCTAACGAGTCGACGGCGATATTTTTACCCACCCCAGAGCCAAGCTGGACTTACTAGAGCACAGTAAATCCCAGAAACCCGCCGAATGGCAGCGTACAACACAAAAGTCGAAGCTACCCTGACCAAACATTGCCTAGCCCAAGCTAGCCTTACGTAACCCGACCCAACATAAGGTGCCGAGACAACTATTTCTGGCATTCGCAGATTCAAGCTGAAAACATTAAAGCACTGTAGGGAGCAGAAATCCTCCTAATAGCAGAACATAGCACTAAAGTGAGAGCTAACCTCTTCTAACATAAACTACCGTAACATAAACGAACGTAACATAACTCAAACAAACGTGATGAGGTCGCTATTGTTGCTCCTGCCATAGGGAAGCTGGACATACCAGAGCACAGTATAGCTGAGATATCCACAGAATATCAGTGTACAGCACAAAAGCTAAAGTTATCATGACCAAACTTAGCCTGACCCAACCTAACCGAGAGTAAAATGACTCACCATAACGTGCCGAGACCACTGTTCCTGACATTGGCGGAGACAAGCTAAGAATATTAGAGCACTGCAGGGCGCAGATATCTACCTAATAGCAGACTATAGCACTAAAGGCGTAGCTATCCTCTCCTAACATGGAGAATCGTGACATAACCGAACGTAACCCAGCACAACCTAACGTGCCGCGACCACCATTACTGGCCTCCGCAGAGTCAAGCAGAACACATTAGTAAAGAGTAGAACACAGAAATCCGTGTAAAGGCAGGGTACATCAGAAAAGTCAAAGCTACCCAAACCTAACCCAAACGAACGAACATAGAGAAACATAGAATAACAGAACCTAACATGCCGCGATCACTATTTCTCGCCACCCCAGCGTCAAGCAGGACACACCAGAGCACAGTAGAGCGCAGGCATCCACCGAAGAGCAACGTACAGTGCAAAATAATGCTATCCTGACCAACATTGCCCAACCCAACCTGACCGAACGTATGTTCACTCAACATAACGTGCCGAGACCCATGCCGTTAGCTTTCCCAGAGACAAGCTAAAAATAGTAAAGCATTCGCGGGGCAGAAATCCACCTAATAGCAGACTATGGCACTAAAGTCAGAGCCACCATCTCCTAACCTAAGCAACCTTAACATAGCCAAACGTAACGTAACTCGAACTAACGCGCCGAGACCGCTATTGCTGCAATCCGCTGAGCCGAGCAGAACGTACAAGAGCAGAGTAGAGCGCAGAAATCCTCTGAATAGGAGTGTACAGCACAAAAGTTAAAGTTATCCTTACAAACCTGGGCTAACCGAACCTAGCCGCACGTCACCTGACTCAATATAGCGTGCCGAGGCCACTATTGCTAGCCTTCCCAGAGTCAAGCTGAAGATATTAAAGCACAGTAGGGAGCAGAAATCTACCTGATAGCAGACTACAGCACCAATGTCACAGCCATCATCTCCTAACAAGGGCATTCTTAGGCGCAGGAATCCACCAAATAGCACAATACAACGCTAAGGGCAAAGGTATGCGCTCCTAACCTTACCAGTCGTAAAATGACCAAACGTAACATATATCAGCCTAACGAGACGCGACCACTATTGCTGTCCTCCACATAGCCAAGCAGAGCCCAATAGTGGACGGTGGGACGCAGGAGTTCACCGAACGGCAGTGTACATCACAAAGGTTGAAGCTATCCTTACAAAACTTAGCCTGACCTAACCCAACCGAACGTAACCTGACAAAATGTGTCGTGCAGAGGCCACCATTTCTGGCCCCCGGGAGCCAAACTGAAGGCTACAGAGCGCTCTATGGCGCAGAAATCCTCCTAATAGCAGACAATAGCAGTAAAGCCACAGCTATCACCTCTAACCTAATCAATCGTATCGTAACCAAACGAAACCTAACACAACCTAACGAGCCGCGACCACAATTGCTGGCCACGCCAGAGCAAAGCAGAAACTGTTGGAGCACTGTAGGGCGCCGGAATTCACGTAATAGCAGAATACTGCAATAAAGGCAAAGTTATCCTTGCCTAACCTAACCAATCGTAACGTAACACATCCTAACGTGCCACGACCGCTATTGCTGATCGCACCAGAGCCAAGCAGAGCACACTAGTAGAGAGTAGAACGCAGAAACCCATATGATCGCAGTGTATATCAGAAAAGTCATGGCTCTACCAAACCGAACATGAACCAAGAGAACATATCCAAACATAGCACAAATGTACCTAACGTGCAGATACCGCTATTGCTGCCCTCCACAGAGCCAAGCAGGGCATACTAGAGCATAGAGGAATGCAGGAATCCACCAAATAGCGGTGTACAGATCAAATGTTAAAGCTACCCTAACGAAACATATCCCAACCCAACCTAACCGAGCGTAACCTGACCCAACATAACGTGCCGATACCACTGTTGCTGCCCCCACGAGAGCCAAGTTGAAAATATTAAAGCACTGTAGGCAGCAGAAATCCACCTAATAGCAGACCATAGCACTAAAGTCGAATCCATCCTCTCGTAACCAAGCTAACCGTAACGTAACCAAACGTAACACAACTCAGTCCAACTTGCCTGGACCACTTTTTCTGGCCTCGCCAGAGCCAAGTAGAACATG
>NW_016926699.1:0-223 GCF_001483705.2 Eufriesea mexicana
TCATTCATCCATCCATACATTCTTACATCCATACAAACATGCTTACATACATCCATGCATACATCCATCCATCCATACTGCCATCCATCCATACATACATCCAACCGTACTTCCATCCTTCCATACACCCATCCATCCATACATCCATCGATCCATACATCTATCCATCCATACATACATCCAACCGTACTTCCATCCTTCCATACACCCATCCATCCATTCG
>NW_016926700.1:0-344 GCF_001483705.2 Eufriesea mexicana
TGTTATGGATTCGTGCGCTCGACTCTCCACTGGTATGTTCTCCTTGGCCCTGGCGTGGCAGCAATAGCCGTCTCGGCTCATCAAGATTAGTTAGTTTACTTTGAGTTACGTTACGTTTTCTCAGGTTGGGACAGAATAGTTCTACCTTTTGTGCTATGCACTTCTATACGGTGGATTTCTTGGCTCTACATTGCTCAGCTATACGCTGCGCGACGCCAGGGAGGCCAGCAATAGTGGTCGCGGCACGCTGATCTGAATTAGGTTCCGTTTGGTTATATTACGTTAGTTTAGGTTAGGAAAGGATAGCTTTGACTTTTGTGCTATATACTGCTATTCGGCGGAAG
>NW_016926701.1:0-1686 GCF_001483705.2 Eufriesea mexicana
TAGAGCAACGCAGAGCGCTGATATCGACCAAACAGCGGTGTATAGCAGAAAAGTCAAAGCAATACCTACCAAATTTAACGTAACCAAACCTACCAGAACGTACCATAACGCAGCCTAACGTGCCGCGACCACCATTGCTGGCATCCACAGGGACAAGCAGATTGCGATGGAGCACGTTAGAGTGAAGAAGTCCATAGAATACCAGTGTTGAGCACAAAAGTCAAAGCTACACAGACCAGAAATAACCTAACCAAACCTAATTAAACGTAATATAACTCAACCTATCGTGCCGTGACCACTATTGCTGACCCCGCAGAGCCAAGCAGAACATATTAGAGTAGAGGAGAGCGCCGAAATCCAGAGGGAGCAGGGTATAGCAGAGGATTCGATGCTATCCGGATCTGATCCAAACAAGCATAGCATAACGAACTTGACATAATTGAAGCCAATGAGCCGCGGCCGCTATCTATGCCCTCCCCAGAGATAAGTAGAGCATACAAGTTCACAGTAGAGCGCAGAAAGACACAGAAAAGATGTTTATAGGGCAATAGTGAAAGCTACCCTAGCCTTACCTACCCAAACATGACATAAACGAACGGAACATAGCTTATCCTGACGTGCCTAGACGACTGCTGCTGACCTCCCCAGAGCCTATCAGAATATACTAGAGCAGAGTAGAGCGCAGAAATCAAACGCATTTCAGTGTAGAGCACAAAGGTCAATGATACCCTAACCTAACAAAAACAAACCTAACCTAACTGAACGTAAACTAACCCTACATACAGTTTCTGGCCACCATAGAGCAGAACAGAGCATATTATATCGCAGTAGAGCGCCAACATCCACCGAATAGAGCCACCGAATAGCAGCGTATAGCCCAAAAGTCGATGCAGTCAATGCTTAACCAAGCCAAACATAGCATAGCCAAACGTAACCGAACTCCACCTAACCGCCCTACACCGCTATTGCTGACCTCCGCAGAGCCAAGCAGAATACAGTAGAGCACAGTATATCTCTGAAATGCGCGGCGCAGCAGTATAAAGAGCAAAAGTAAGGACAGCATATCCTAACTTGACCAAACCTAATCCACGCAAACGTAGCCTAACTCAGCATGAAGTGCCGAGACCACTATCGTGGTCTTTCCCAGGGCCGATCGGAACATATAAGATAACTGCGGAGCGCAGAAATCCACCGAATAGCAGTGTATAGCCCAAAGGTCATAGCTAACCTAGAGTAGCCTAACCAAGCACAGCATAACAGACATAACCTAATTCGACATAATGCTCCTAGACCGCCATTGCTGACTTCCACAGAGCCAACCAGAATATACTAGATCACAGTGGAGCGCAGAAGTAGGCCGCGTTGCAGTATACATTTACAAAAGTAAAAGCTGTCCTAACCTATCCTGGCCCAACGTAACCTAACACAACCTCTCGTGCAACGACCGTCCTTGCTGGCCTCTCCAGAGTCTGATAGGTTATAGTAGATAAACGAAGAGCGCTGAAATCCACGGAACAGCAGTGTAGAGTATAAAAGTCAAAGATATCCCATCCTAACCTATCCAAAGGTAACAGTACCAAACGCAACGTGACTCATACTATCGTGCCGAGACCACTATCGCCGTCCTCGACAGAGCCAAGCAGAACATACTAGAGAGCAGTGGATCGCAGAAATACACCGAACAGC
>NW_016926701.1:5249-5470 GCF_001483705.2 Eufriesea mexicana
TTTGTATTGCTTTGACAGTCTTGACATTGACCGTTTTTCGGCGGATTCCTGCGCTCCACTTTGCTCTACTATACTCTGCTCGATTCTGGGGTGGCCAACGTCAGTGGTAGCTGCACGTTAGGTTGAATTATGCTGCGTTTGGATTTATTACGGTTGGTTGGAACAGGAGCGGATAGCTTCGACTTTTATGCTATACACTGATATTCGATGGGTGTCTGCAC
>NW_016926702.1:0-905 GCF_001483705.2 Eufriesea mexicana
TACACTGTTTTTCGGTGGATGTATGCGCCCGACTGCGCTCTACTGCATTCTGCTTGGCTCTGGAGAGACCAGAAGTAGCGGCCACGGTACGTTACATTGGGGTAGGCTACGTTGTGGTAGGCTACGTTTGGTTAGGTTAGTTTAGCTTGGGTTAGGTCTGGATATATACGTCTTTTGTGCAATAAACTTTGTTTCTATGGACTTGTGCGCCCTACTGTCCTCTAGTAAGTTCTGCGCAACTCTGTGGAGGCCAGTTACAGTGGTCGGCGAACGTTCGGTTGAGCTATGTTACTCTTGAATATGCTGAGATTTGACATATTAGGATAGGGTAGTTCTCAAATTTGTGATATACACTACTACCCGGTGGACTTCTGCGCACCAGTGTGCTCTAATATGTCCTGCTTGACTCTGGGGTGGCCAGCAAAACGGCACGTTGCGGTGAGTTGGGCAACGTTGGATTAGGTTGTATTAGGTTACGCTTGGTCAGGATTGCTTCGACTTTCGTGCTATACACTACTATTCGGCGGGTTCCTGTGATCCACTGTGCTCCACTGTATTCTGCTTGGCACTATTGTGTCCCGCAACAGTGGTCGCGGCACGGTCTGTTGAGTTACGCTACGTTTATTTAGGATAGGTTATGTCTCGTTAGGTTAGGCTATCTACGGGCATTGTGCCATTCACTGCAGTGCGGTAGATATCTGCGCTCCATTGTGCTCTAGTGCATTTTGTTTGTCCCTGCCGATGCCAGCAACAGTGGTCTCGTGGTGTTTGGTTGGGTTAGACTACTTTTTGATATGTCACGTCTGGCTACGTTTGAACAGGCTACTCTGACTTTTGTGCTCTACGCTACTATTCGGTGGATTTCTGCGCCCTACTGCGATCCAATATGCTCTGCTCGGCCCTAG
>NW_016926703.1:0-557 GCF_001483705.2 Eufriesea mexicana
GCTGGCCTCCCGAGGGACAAGCAGAGTATACCAGAGCACAGTAGAACGCAGTGATCCTCCGCACTGGTATGTGATGCACAAAAGTCAAAGATACCCTATCCTAACCTGTCCTAACCCTACCTAACCGAACGTAGCCCAACTAAGCATAACGAGCCGAGGATACTATTGCTGGAATCCTCGGAGCCGAGCAGAGCATATCAGAGCAATGTAGAACGCAGAAATCCTCCGTATAGCTGTGTCTAGCATAAAAGTCGAAGCTATCCTAACCTAACCTGTCCAAACGTGGCACAACCAAACGTAATCTATCTCAAACTAACGTGCCGAGGCAACTATTGCTGTCCTCCCCAGAGCCAAGCAGAATGTACTAGAGCACAGCAGAGCACAGAAGTCTACCGAACAACAGTTTATACCACGAAAGTAGAAAGAATCCGAACCTACAACGTAATATAACCAAGCAAAACGTTGCCTAACTCGACATAACGTGCCGAGGCCATTATTACTGGCCACCCCAGTGCCGATGAGAGCATAGTTGAGCAATGTAGTGCGTGGAAATGCAC
>NW_016926704.1:0-2285 GCF_001483705.2 Eufriesea mexicana
AAATCCATCCATCCATACATCCTTACAACCATACATACACCCTTCCATACATCCATACATACACCCATACATACATACACCCACACACCCATCCACTCATACATCCAGCCATCCACACATCCATACAATTATAGATCCATACATCCATTCATCCGTACATCCGTCCATCCAAACCTCAATCCTTCCATACATCCATCCATTCATACATCCATCCATCCATACCTCAATCCATCCATACGTCCATTCATCCGTATAACCGTCCATCCATACCTCATTCCATCCATACAACCATCCATCCATACGGCCATCAATCCATGCATTCATCTATCCAAACTTCAATTCTTCCATACATCCACCCAGCCATACAACTATCCATCCATACATCCATCGATCCATACATCTATCCATCCATACATCCGACCATCCATACATTCATACTTCCATACATCCATAAATCCATCCATCCATACATCCATACAACCATACATACATCCATACATACATCGATACATACATCCATACATCCATCCGTCCATACATCCATCCACTCACATATCCAGCCATCCATACATCCATACATATATAGATCCAAACATCCATACATATATAGATCCATACATCCATACATCCGTAAACCCATACGTTCGTACATTCACACATACATACATCCATACATCCATACATCCACACATACATCTATACACACGTCCGTACATACGTCCACCTATCCACGAATCCACAAATCCATTCATCCACCAATCCATAAATCCATCCAATCATAGATCCATCCATCCATTCATTCATACCTCCATACACCCGTCCATCCGCACAACCATTCATTCATACGTCCACCCATCCATACATCCATCGATCCATACATCTATCCATCCATACAACCATCCACCAATCCATTCATCCATACATACATACAAACATACATCAATACATCCATACATTCATCCATGCATCCATACACCCGTACATCCATAAATACGTACACCCATACGTCCATACATCCATATATTCATTCATCCATACATGCATACATGCATACATCCATACATACATCTATACACACATCCGTACATACATCCATCGATCCACCCATCCATAAATCGATTCATCCACCCATCCATATATCCATACAACCATAGAAAAAGCCATCCATAAATTCATGCATCCATACATCCGCCATCCGCTTATCCATCCATCCATAAGTCCACCCTTCGATACATTAGTCCATCCATACGTCCACCCATCCTTACGTCCACCGATCCATACATCTAGCCATCCATACATCCATCCACCAACCCATCCATCCATCCATACATACATACATACATAAATACATCCATCCATCCATACATACATCCATACACCCGTAAATCAATAAATTCGTACATCCATACGTCCATAAATCCATACGTCCATACATCCATACGTCCATACATCCATACATACATACATTCATGCATCCATATATCCACAAGTCCATCCATCCGCACATCCATCTATCCATACATCCATCAATCCATACATCCATACATATATACATCCATCCATTCCCACATTCATACATCCATCCATACATACATCCATACCTCAATCCATCCATACATCCATTCTTCCGTACATGCATTCATCCGTACATGCGTTCATCCGCACCTCAACACATCCATACATCCATCCAACCATACGGCCATCAATCCATACATTCATCCATCCATACACCCATCCTTCCATACATCCATCCTGCCATACAACCTCCCATCCATACATCAATCGATACATACATCTATCCGCCCAAACATCCATCCATCCATACATCAACACATACATTTATACACACATCCGTACATACGTCCATCCATCCACCCATCCATCCATGCATCCATAGAGACATCAATACATACATCCTTACATACAGCAATAGATTCATCCATACATACATCCATTCACCCACACATCCATACATCCATAAATCCACCCATCCATGATCTCATCCATCCATACGTACATACATACATCGATGCATACCCCCTTACACACATCCATACATACATCCATAAATACAACCGTAAATGCATCCATACGTACATCCATGCATGCAGCCATCCATACATCCATCCACTCATACATCCATCCACTCATACATCCATCCACTCATACATCCATCCATCCATACATACATACAAATATACATCCATACATCGATACATCCGTACATCCATACATTCATACATCCATTCATCCACAAATCCATCCATCCATACCTCCATCCATCC
>NW_016926705.1:0-249 GCF_001483705.2 Eufriesea mexicana
TCCCCTCATCCATACTTCCATAAATGCATCCATTCGTACGTCCATCATTCGATACATCCATCCTTCCTTACATCCACACATGCAGACAGCCATACATCCATACATTCATACTTCCGTACATCCGTCCATCCATACCTCAATCCATCCATACATCCATCCATCCACACCACCATTTTCCCATTCATACATCCATCCATACATCAATGCATGCATGCATCCATCCATCCATAGATTCATACATCCACACAA
>NW_016926706.1:0-1151 GCF_001483705.2 Eufriesea mexicana
AATGGCACGATGGTCTTAGATAATCTATCCTAACATAACCAAACATGTCACATGCAAACGTAGCATAAAAAAACCTAACGCGCCTAGACGACTATTGCTGACATCCACAGAGACAAGCAGAATGTACTAGGGCACAGTAGAGCGCAGAAATCCTCCACATTGGAGTGAATAGCGCAAAGGCAGCAGACGTACTAGCAAAACTTGACCAAACCTGACCTTACCAATCGTAGCATAGCGCAAAATGTATTGCAGCGTTCACTGCTCCTGGCCCCCATAGCCAAGCAGAATGTGATAAAGGACAGTAGATCGCGGGAAAACAACGAATAGCAGTGTAAAGCACAAAAGTCAAAGCTTATCCCAACCTAGCCAAACGTGGCATACCCAAACGTAGTTTAACACAACCTAACACTACGAGACCACCATTGCTGACATCTACAGAGGCAAGCAGATGGTACCAGAGCACATTAGTGCTCAGAAATCAACCGCGTTGCTGTGAATATCACAGGTGTCGGAGATATTCTAACCTAACCTGACCTTGCATAACCCAACCAAGAGAAGCATTGATCAACGCAACCTGCCGTGACCACAGCACTTGGCATCCACAGAACCGAGGAGAATGCAGTGCTGCACAGTAGATCACAGAAATACGCCCAATAACAGTGTACACAACGAAAGTCAAAGGTAGCCATGCCAAACCAAGCCTAGCCTAAACTAACCAAACGTAACATAGCTGAACCTAACGTGCTGAAATCGCTATCCCTGGCCTCCGCATAGCCAAGCAGGAAATATTAAAGAGCAGTAGAGCGCAGAAAATAGCAGTGTATAGCACAAATGTCTGAACTATCATATCCTAACCTCACCAAAGTAACGTACCCGAACGCAGCATAGCTCAACCCAACGTGCCGAGACCACTATTGCTGGCCACCCCAGAGCCAAGCAGCACATACTAGAGCACACTAAAGCGCAGAAGTGCAGCGAATAGCAGTGTATAGCACCAAGGTCAAAGCTATCCTCTCCTAATATTTCAAACCTTAGCATAAGCAAACGTAACAAACTCAGCCTAACGTACCCCGACCGATATTTCTGGAATCCCCAGCTTCAAGCAGAACTTGCTGGAGGACAGTAGAGCGCAGATATCCATAGAATCGCAG
>NW_016926707.1:0-243 GCF_001483705.2 Eufriesea mexicana
GACCTAAACAAACGTAACCTAGCTAAAGCAAACGTGCCACGACCACAATGGCTGGCCTCTCCAGAGACAATCAGATGCTAGTAGAGCATCGCAGTGCACAGATATGGACGGAAAAGCATTGTACAGCACAAGAGTAAAAGCTATAACAACCAAACCTATCCTATCCTAGTCAAGCCGTGCGTAACGTAACACAAACTTTCGTGACGGGACCATCATTGCTGGACTCTCCAGAGACAAGCCGAC
>NW_016926707.1:395-601 GCF_001483705.2 Eufriesea mexicana
TACAGCAAATTAGAGCGGCGGATTCCTACGAACAGCAGTGTACAGCACAGGGGTTATAGTAGCATATCGCAACCTTGCCAAACCTAACAAATACATACGTAGCCTAGCTAAACCTCATATCTCGGGACCACTGCAGTTGGCCACCCCAGGGCCGAGAAGAAAGTATTAGAACGCAGCAGAGCGCAGGAATTCGCGGATAGCGGTGT
>NW_016926708.1:0-906 GCF_001483705.2 Eufriesea mexicana
TTGTGCTGTACGCTGCAATTCGTTTCATATCTGCGTTCTGAGTCGCTCTACTAGCATCTGCTTACCTCTGAGGAGGCCATCAATAACGGTCGTGGCAGTTTCGTTTCTGCTATTTTACGTTCGGTTAGGTTAGGTAGGGATAATTTTGGATAGGTTGGCTTTGACCGTTGTGCTATACACTGATATTCGGTGGAATTCTGCGCTCTCATGTGCCCTAGTATGTCCGGCCTTGATCTGCGACTGTCAGGAGTAATGGTGTACGCACGTTAGAGTGTGCTATGTTCGTTTGTTCGTGGCACGTTTGTTTATGTTAGGATGGCATAGCTTTGACTTTTGTGCTATACGCTGCCATTCGGTGGACTCCTGCGCTCTTCATATCTCCACCATAATCTGCTCGACGCTGGGGAGAAAAGCACTAGCGGAGGTGGCACAATAGGTTGAGTTAGGCTACGTTTGCTTATGTCACGTTTGGCTTGGCTAGGATTCGGTGGCTTTGACTTTTATGCTGCACACTGATTTTCGGTGGATTTCTGCGCTCTGCGTTGCTCTAATACGCTCCGTTTGGCCGTGGGGAGTCCTGGAATAGTGGTCGCTGCACGCTAGGCTGTGTTAGGTTGCGTATGGCTATGTTACGTTACGTTAGGCTCGGTTAGGGTAGCCTCGACGTTCGCACTGTACACAGTTCTTCGGCGGATTTATGCGCTCTACTGTGCTCTACCATATTCTGCGTGCCCCGGCGAGGCCAGCAATATAGGTAGAGGCCCGTTATGTTACGGTTGGTTAGGTTGTGTTAGTTTGAGTTACGTATGGATAGCTTCGACTTTTCTGATAAACACTGCGATTCTGTGGATATCTGAACACTACTGTTCTCTGCTGTGTTTCACACGGCTCTGGGGAGGGCAGCAA
>NW_016926709.1:0-718 GCF_001483705.2 Eufriesea mexicana
CTGCTTATTTATGCAAGAAAGTTAGCTGACAGCGATATTAGCCGAAAATGTCAATAAAATTGGGTTTTCCAGCCTGATTCATCAGCATTGCAATGGATATAGCACGCCAATTGAAGCCTTCCTCCTTATTTATGAAAGAAAGTAGCTCACCATGATATTAGTCGAAAATGTGAATAAAATTGAATTTCCCTTCCAGATTCTAAAACTTTGCAGTGACTAGAGCACGCCAACAGAATGTTTCCTCCTTACATACGCAAGGAAGTTAGCTCATCTCGATATTAGTCGACAAAGTCCACAAAATTGTATTTTCCAGCCACATTCTATATCATTGCGATGGCTATATCACTCAAAAAGCATCTTCCCTCATTACTTAAGCAAGGAAGTTAGCTCACCACGAGATTAGTCGAAAATGTCAACAAAATTGAACTTTCCAGCCAGATTCTACTGAATTGCAATGGCTATAGCACGCCAAAAGTATCTTTCCTCCGTATTTATACAATAAAGCTGGCTCACCAAGATATTAGTCGAAAATATCGATAAAATTGGATTTTCGAGCCAGATTCTACAGCATTGCAATGGATATAGCACGCCAATTGAATCCTTCCTCCGTATTTCTGAAAGAAAGATAGCTCACCATGATATTAGTCGAAAATGACAATAAAAATGAATTTTTCAGCCACATTCTATACCATTGCAATGGCTATAGCACTCAAAAAGC
>NW_016926710.1:0-1071 GCF_001483705.2 Eufriesea mexicana
GCGCCCATGCCCTTAACTTCCCCATTACTAATTTATAGGGGCGCCCCACGGATCGTTTTCGAGTGTCGCAAGGAGCTCGTCCCATTGCCGAGAATTGGCTCTGCGAATATCACTCCAGAGATCGCGCACCGCGGACTGGTACTCGCGATAGAGGCGCGCTTTTTTCCTCGGCGGACACCGCGCGTCGTCGACGCCGCGCCCGGGAGTACTGGCGCCGGGCGAGCACGCAGAGCGCCCGAAGCTGCGCGATTTCGGCCTACCACCAGTGCACTGCAACCCGCGTAGGTGGCTCCCTCACCCGCGGCATGGCGACGTCGCACGCGCGCGTCATCGCCGCCATTAGCCGCTTCGCGCCTAACCCCGCTACGTCGTTTTAGCGGCCAACGGCCCCATCCACTCAGGCGACGACCTGGACAGCCGCGGCGAAGAGGTCGCTGTCGAGACGCCAGAGCGCCCAACGCGGCGCGGTGGTATGCTTCCCGCTGGGTGGTTCCAGACCGGTGCGAGGAGTGACGGCAAGCATCATGATGATGTGGAGGTGGTCGCTAAGCGTTTCCACATCCACCGACACCCTCCAGCCCGTGACCCGCCGCACAGCTGCCGGCGATGCGAACGACAATTCCAACCACAATGGACGTGCCGTTCCACAGGACGCACGTGCTTACGGTGCCCGGTTGAGCAACCGGAAATCCAACCCCTCGGCCCAAACTTGTAGGGCCCCCCCGAGCGTCTGTTCGCGGGGAACCCCACGCCACGGAGTGAGCGATGTAGTCCCCCAGGACCAGAACCGGACGAGCCATGTGTCCACTAAGGAAACATCCGAGCTCGTCCAGGTACCTCTCGCAAGACGAGAGGCCGCGGTTGGCGGAGACGTCGCACCCCACCACGACTACGTCGTTCCAGGAGAGCGCCACAAATCCCTCACCGCTGTGCAGCAGCGTTGGTGCGGGTGTCCGCAGTAGTGCCCTGGCGATGATCGCCTCATAGCCATCCCGATCACCGAACCACCCGTCTTGATCGAGGATACGGTACGGCTCTGCGGTAACATCCAGCCAGACACCCAGCTCAAGG
>NW_016926711.1:0-11703 GCF_001483705.2 Eufriesea mexicana
TCCCAAGATGAGGTGCCAGGGCAAGTGGTGCTGGCCTCCACAGTGCCAAGCAGAGCATGATAGAGGAGAGTAGAGCGCTGAAATCTATAGAACCGCTGTGCATAGCAGAAAAGTCTAAGCTTTCCAAACCAAACCAGAGCTCACATAACCTATTCAAAAGTAACATATCTCAACCTATCGCGCCAAGGGCGCTATTACTCTCTTCCCCAGAGACATGAAGAACATACTAGAGCACAGTAGAGCGTAGAAATCCACCGTATGGCAGTGTATGTCACAATAGTCAAACCCATCCTAACCAAACGTAACCTAACCAAACATAACCAAATGTAACCTATCCTAACATAAGCAAACGTAACCTAACTCAACCTGTCGTGCCACAACCGCTATTGCTGACCTCCCCAGATAAGAACAGAGAACAGTAGAGCGCAGTATAGGCCAGGAAGCGACCAAATAGTGATGTATAGCTCAAAAGTCAAAGATATCCTAACTTAATGAGTCCTAGCCCGACCTAGCGGAATGTAGAATAACTGAAAACAACGAGCCGAGGCCTCTATTGCTGGCATGCGCAGAGCCAAGCAGAACATATTGGTACATAGTAGATCGCAGAAAGTCACCGAACAGCAGTGAACAGCACAAAAGTCGAAGCCACCACTACCGAACATAACCTATCCTAACATACCCAAACGTTACATAACACAACCTATCGTGACACAGCAGCCACTGCTGTCCTCCCCAGGGTCGAGTAGACTATAGTAGAACAATGTAGAGCGCAGAATTCCACCGAATAGCAGTGCATAGCACAAAAGACAAAGCTACTCTAAACAAACCTAGCCAGACCTATCCTTACCGAACGCAACATAACTCAACCTAACCTGCAGCGGCCACTATTACTGGCCCCCTTATATGAAAGCAGAGCATATTAGGGCACGAGTAGAGCGGAGGAATCCACCGAAAGGCAGTACGTAGCACAAAAGTCAAAGGTACCCTGTCCTGAGGAGACCACCTTAGCACTACCTAACGTAACCTGACACTCAGTAGCGTGCCGAGACCAATATTGCTGGCTTCCGCGTAGTCATGCAGAATGTACTAGAGCCCAGTAGAGTGCAGAAATCCGCCGAAAGGCAGTATGTAGCGCAAAAGTCGAAGGTATCCTATCCTAAGCTAACCGAACGTAACATAAGCAAACGTAACCTAACTCAACCAAATGAGCCTAGGTCACTGTTGCCGACCTCCTCAGAGCAAGGCAGAACATACTAGAGCAGAGGATGGCGAATGAAACCGCTGCACTGATATGCAAGGCACAAAGGTCATTGATATCCTAACACAACATGACAGAACCTAACGTAACCAAACGTAACATAACTAAGCACAACGTGCCGACAGCACTATTCCTCGCGTCCACACAGACAAGCGGAATGCGAAATGCGAAGAGCGCAGATGTCAATATGATAGCAGTGCGTTGCACAAAAGTCAAAGGTATACTAACCAAGCATAACGTACCCTAACCAAACCAAACGTAATCTAACTGAAAGTAACGTGGGGCGACCACAGTTGCTGGACTCCCCAGGGACAAGCAGATGCTAGTGAAGCAATGCGGGGCGCAGATACCGACCGAATGGCAATGCAGAGCACAAGAGTGAAAGCCATCCTAACCAAACATAACCTAACCGAACCTAACCGAACATAACCTACCCCTACCATACGTGCCGCGACCGCTAAAGCTGGCCTCACCAGATTCAAGCAGACGCCAGTAGAGCAACGCAGTGCACTGGTATCGGCCGGATAGCAATGTGTCACAAAAGTCAAAGCTACACAAACCAAACTTTTCCGAACATTGCCAAGACATTCGTAACCTAACTCAACCTTACCGTGACGCGACCACCATTTCTGGCTTTCCCAAAGACGAGCAGAATATGAAAGAGCACAGTAGAGGACAATTCCATTGAATACCATTGTTGAGCACACATGTCAAAGCTATCGTAACATAACCCAACGTAACCTAACCTAACCAAACGAAATCTAACTCCACATAACATGCCGCGACCAGTATAGCTGGCCTCCCCAGAGCGAAGCAGAATATACTACAGCACAGTGGAACGCGTATAGCTGTGTATAGCTGTGTATAGCACAAAAGCCAGAAAAATCCCGACCAAGCCTGACCAAAGCTAACCAAGCCAAAAGAAACCTAACTGAACAAATCGGGCTACGACCTCCATCGCTTGCATCCAAATAGTCGAGGAGAGTATAGCAGAGCAACGTAGTGAGCAAAAGTCCACCTCGCAGCAGTGTACAGCACAGAGGTCAATGCTATTCTGTCCTAACATAATCTATCGCAATATTGCCTAACGTGGCATGACAAAGCCTATCGTGCCACGACCACTCTTGCTGACCTCCCCAGATTCGAGCAGATGCTTGTAGAGCATTGCAGAGCGCAGATATCGACCGACAAGAAGTGGACAGCACAAAGGAAAAAGCCATCGTAACCAAATTTAGCATAACCTAACCTTAACAGGCGTAATATGACTCAACCAAACCTGCCAGGACAGATATTATTGGCCTGCGCAGAGACAAGCAGACGCCAGTAGCGCAATGCAATGCACAGATATCGACCGAATTGCAGTGTATAGCACAAGGGTCGAAGCTATCCCAACAAAACCTTTCCTAACCTAGCCAAGCCAAACGTAACCTAACACAGCACATCTTGCCAGGACCGCCATTGCTGACCTCCCCAGAGCAAAGCAGAATATACTGGAGCACAGGAGAGCGCAGGAATCCGCCACACTGAAGTGAAAAGCACAAAATATTAGGATATCCTAGCCTAACATGACGTAACCTTACCTAGCCAAACGTAACGTTACGAAACCTATCGTGCCGAGACCGCTATCACTGGTCTCCCCAGAGCCGAAGAGGGTACAGTGGAGCAATGTAGTGCGTAGGAATCCACCGAACAGCAGTCTATACCGCAAAAGTAAATTCTACCTGTAATAAGGTATCCAAACGTAATATAATCAAACTTAACCTAACATAACCTAAAGTGCAGGGACCACTGTCGTTGGCATCCACAGAGTCGAGCAGGGTATAGTAGAGCAATGAAGAGCTCCGAAGTCCACCGAATAGCAGTGTATAGTACAAATGTCGAAGCCATCCTAACGTCACGTAGCCCAACCTAACATAACAAAGCGGAAACTAACCCAGTCAATCGTGCCACGACCGCTATTGTTGGTCTGCGCAGAGTCGGGCAGAGTAAAGTAGAGCAAAGGAGATCGCCGGAATCCTCCGATTAGCAGTGTATGGCATGAAAGGCAAAGTTATCCTATACTCACCTAAAGAAACGTAACATATCCAAACGTATCAAAACTTAACCTATCGTGAGGAGAGCACTACTTCCGGCCTCCTCAGCACCAAGCAGAGGATATTAGAGGAGAGCGAACTGCATGAGTCCATAGAACGGCAGTGTATAGCACGGAAGTCAAAGATATCCTGACCTAAGCGTGAGAAACCTAACCTAAACAAACGTAACTTATTACATCTTAACGCGCAGCGGCAACAACGTCTGGCATTCCCAAATCAAAGCAGGGAATATTAGATGGCAGTAGACGCAGAAATCCACCGAACAGCAGTGTATAAGACAAAAGTCGAAACTATAATATCCTAATCTTGCCAAACGTAACATAAGCGGACGTTGCGAGACGCAAACAGACGAGTCACGACCTCCATTGCTGGCATAACGGGAGCTAAGCAGAGTGCAGCAGAGCAATGTAGGACATTGAAATCGTCCGAAAAACAATGTACAGCACAAAGGTCAAAGCGACCATAGCCAAACATATCCTAGACTGACCAAACCAAACGTAACATAACTAAGCTTAAAGTGCCGAGAGCACTACTCTTGGCGTCCACACAGGCAAGCAGAAAGCGATGGCGCACAGAGGAACGCAGGAGTCTACATAGCAGACGTGTGTAGTACAAAAGTCAAAGATATCGTAAGCCAGCAAAGCGTATCCTCAACTAGCCAAAGGTAACCTGACTCAATCTAACGTGCTGCGACCACACTTGCTGGCTTCGCGGGTGCCGAGCAGAGCATTGCATAGCAACGAAGTGCGCAGAAATCCACCGAATAGCAGTGTGCAGCACAATAGTCCAAGCCATCCTTACCAAGCATGGCCTAACCTAACCGAACAGAAAGTAACCTAACTCGACCAAACGTGCAACGACCATCATTGCTTGCCTCCCCAAAGACACGCAGTTGTTATTTAGCAATGCAGAGCGCAGGTATTGACCGAATAGCTGTGAACAGCACAAATGTCAAAGCCATCTTGACCAAACTTAAACTAACGTAACATAACAAATATTGCTGGCCTCCCCAGAGCCAAGCGGAACATATTAGAGCACAGTGGAAGGCAGGAATACACAGAGTAGCAGCGTACAGCACAAAAGTCAGAGAAGCATATCATAACGTAGCCAAACATAGCATAACTAAACGTAGCTTAACTTAAGCTAACATGAAGAAACCACTATTGCCGGTCTCCCCAGACACAAGCAGATGCTAGTAGAGCAATACAAGGTGCGGATGCCGACTGTATAGCGGTATAATGCGCAAAAGTGTAAGCTACGCTGACCAAACCTAACCCAACCTAACCAAGCCAAGCTTAGCATAACTCACCCTGGTGTGCCGAGAAAACTATTGCTGACCCCCCGTGAGTCGAGCAGAGTTTTGTAGAGCAATGTAGACGGCAGGAATCCTCCGAATAGCTGTGTATAGCTCAGAAGTTTAAGCTATGCTGTACTAACCTATCCAATCGGGAGACAAACAGACGAAGCCAACTCAGGCTGTCGGGACGAGACCACTATTGCTGACCTCTACATCACCAAGCAGAACATATTAGAGGAGAGTAGAGCTCAGAAATCCTTACAATCGCAGTGCATAGCAGAGTAGTCTGAGTTACCCTATCCTAACATAATCATACGGAACATAGCGGAACGTAGATTGACACAACCTATCGTGCCGAGACTACTGTTGCTAGCCTCCCCGGAGCCAAGCAGAATATACTCGAGCACTGCAGAGCGCAAAAATCCAACGCATTGCAGTGTATAGCACGATAGACAAAGATATCCTAACCCATCATGACACACCCAAGCCAAACCAAATGTTGTCTAGCACAGCATAACGTGTTGCGACCGCCATTGATGGCCTCCGTGGGCCAAGCAAATCTTATTAGTGCAGATTAGAACGCAAAAATCCGACGAACAGCATTGTATAGCGCAAAGGTCGAAGTAGCCTAACCTATCCTTGACAAACGTAACATATCCGAACTTACCATAACCCAAGCTAACTCGACAAGACCACTATTGCTGCTATCCGCAGAGACAAGCAGATTGTGCTAGAGCCCAGTAGTGTGCAGAAATCCACGGCAAGGCAGTGCGTAGCACAAGAGTCGAAGACATCCTAACATAACCTGACCTAACCTAACCTAACCAAACGTACCATAACGCAACATAGCGTGCCGCGACGACCATTGCTGTCCTACCATGAGCCATGCAGAATATATTATAGCACAATCGAGCGCAGAAATCATCCGAAAAGCAGTGTACAGCACGAAAGTCGAGTATAACCAGACCGACATTAGCATAGTCTAACCTAGCCAAACGTAATATGTCTCAGCCTGACGTGCCGGTACCACTGCCGCAGGACTCCGCAGAGCCAAGCAGAATGCAGTAGAGCACAGCAGATCCCAGGAATCCACCGAATAATACTTTACAGCACTTGAGACGAAGCTATCCCAACCAATTTTACCCCAACATAAACCAACAGAATGTATTCCGTCTGAACGTAACGTGCTGCGACCACTATTGCCGCCCCCTGGGCCTGGCAGTACATAGTATAGCACAGCCGAGCACTGAAATTTTCCGAAAAGCAGTGTATAGCACGAAAGGCAAGGATGGCGAGACAGATATTAGCGTAACCTAACCAACCCATACGTAACATAACTCAACCTAATGTGGAGAGACCACCATTGCTGGCCTGCCCAGAGCCAAGCAGAAGGCATTAGAACGCAGTAGAGCGCAGAGATCCGCGGGTGGTGGTGTACAGCACAAAAGTCTAAAAGACCCTATGGTAACCACACATAACGTAACGTAGCAGAACGTAGTCTAACAGAACTTAACGTGCCGCGACCACTGTAGCTGGCCTGAAATTGGCCACGCAGAATATGCAACAGCACAGCGGAGCGCAGAAGCCCACCGCATTGCAGTGTACACATCAAAAGTCAAACTTATCCTGACCTAAGCTGGCCTAACCTGAGCTATCCAAACGTAGAGTAACACAACATAACGCGACGAGAACAATATTGCAGTCATTCCCAGTGCCAAGCGGAACATATTATAGCACACTAGATAGCCGAAATCCACCGAATAGCAGTGTATAGAACAAAAGCCATAGTCGCCTATCCTGACCTGACCTGACCAAACGTAACGCAAGCCAACGTTTCCAACCTGGAACTAGCGTGCCGAGACCACTTCTCCTGGCATCCCCAGATCCAAGCAGACTATACGAGAGCACAGTAGAGCGCAGAAATACATCGCATTGCAGTGTATAGCCTTAAAGTCAAAGGCAACCATACCTTACCTGACCTAACGTAACATAACCAATCGTAGCACATCTCAACATAATGTGCCAAGACAACTATTGCTGCCCTCCACAGAGACAATCAGAACATTCCAGAACACTCTAGATTGCGGAATTCCAACGAATGGCAGTATATAGCACTAAAGTCAAAGCTATCCTATCCTTATATATCCAAACTTATCTTATCCAGACGTAACATAACAAAACCTAACGTGCCGCTACCACAATTGCTGGCCTACACAGGGCCAAGCAGAAGATATTAGAGCAGATTCCAGCGCAGAGGTCATCCGAATAACAGTGTATAGCACGGAAGTCAAAGATAACATGACCGAGCTTAACAAAGCCTAACCTAACCAAACGTAACAAATCCCAACTGAATGTGCCGAGACCACTATTGCTGGACAACCCACAGAGACAAGCAGAAAATACTGTAACGCATTAGAGCGCAGAAGTCGGAGGATAGCTGTGTATACCACAAACGTCTAAACTATCGTTTCCTCACCTCGCCAAACGTAACCTAACCAAACATAACATAACACGTCGTAAAGTTCCGGGACGACTATTGCTGCTCTCCCAAGAGCAAGGTGGAGAGTATTGAAGTACATCAGAGCGCAATAGTTCGCCGCATTGCTGTGTACAGCACAAAAGTCAAGGATACCCTATTCCAACATAACCAACCGTAACATAACCAAGCGTACCCTATCACAGCATAGCACACTGCGACCACTATTTCTGGCCTCCACAAGGCCAAGCAGAATATGCTAGAGCACAGCAGAGTGCAGAAATCCACTACATTGCAGTATATAGCACAAAAGTGGAAGATGCCCTAACACAACCTGACTAAACCTAACCCTTTCAAACGAAGCGTATCACAACATAACGTGACGAGATCAGTATTGCTGGCCTCCCCATAGCGAAGCAGAACATACTAGGGCAAAGAAGAAAGCAGAAATCCACCGAAATGCAGTTCACGTCACAAAAGTCAAAGTAGCATATCCTAACCAAGCCAAACGTAGCATACCCCAACGTAGCATAGTACAACCTAACATGACGAAACAACTATTGCTGGCCTCCACGGAGACGAGCAGAGTGTACTAGAGCACAGTAGTCCACCGCATTGCAGAGAGTAGAGCAAAAGTCGAATATATCTTATCCTAACCAGACCTAACCCAACATAACGGAACGTAGAATAACCCAACATATCGTGCCGCGACCACTTCTGCAGGCTCTTCGAAGCCAAGCACAATATTGCAGAGCACATTAGATCACTGGAATGCACCACATGGTGGTGTATATTGCGAAGGTCGAAGCTATCCTAGCCAAACATACCCTATCCAAATAAAGGCAGACGCGACCTAACTCGAAATAACGTGCCACGACCTCCACCGGTCGCTCCCCAAAGTCGAGCGGGGCATAGCAGAGCATGTAGAGCGTGGAAATGTAAAGAATAGCAGTGTACGGCACAAAAGACAGAGATATCCTAACCGCCCTTCCTAACCTGTCCCTACGGTACGTAACGTAACCCAACCTATCGCGCCGAGACCAATATTACTGGTCACCACGGTACCAATCATAGCATATTAGAGCACGTTAGAGCGCTGAAATCAACCGAATAGAAGCGTATGGCACAAACGTCAAAGTACCCTATCCTAACCTTGCCATACTCAACACAACCGAGCGTAACATAACTCAACCAAACATGACGAGACAGCTATTGCAGGCATCGACAGAGACAAGCAGAGTGTACTAGAGCACAGCAGATGGCAGAAGTCCACTTCACTTCAATCTGCAGCAAAAGAGTCAATGATACCCAGAGCTTACCTGACGCAATCTAAGCTAACCAATCCTAGCAGAACTCAACGTAACGTGCCGAGACCGCAATTGCTGGCCTCTCCACAGCCAAAGAGAAAATATTAGAACACAGTGGAGCAAAGAAATCCGCGGACCGCAGTGTACAGCACGAAAGTCCAATCTATCCTATCCAAACCTCACAAAACGTAACAGCTGAATGTAGAATGGCTTAACCTAACTTGCCGCGACCACTATTGCTGGCGTCCCCAGAGCCAAGCAGAATATACCGGAGCACAGTAGTGCGCAGAAATCCACAGCATTGCAGTGAATAGCGAAAAAGCCGAAAATATCCTGACCTAAACTGTCCTAACATAACCTAACCAAACGCTGTGTAACGTAACAGAACGTGCCACTACCACTATTGCTCGCCTCCATTGAGCCGAGCAGAGTATAGTAGAGTAACGTAGAGCACAGGTATCCACAGACTAGCAGTGTATAGCATAAAAGTGGAAGATATTCTAACCCTACCTGATCTGACGTAACCTAACGAAAAGTAGCATAACTCAACTCAACTCAACATTCCGTGATCACTGCTTCTGGAATCTCCGGAACCAAGGAGAATATAGTAGAGCACGGTAGATCACAGAGATCCACCGGACAACAGTGTATAGCACGAAAGTCAAAGCTATCCTTACCATGCGTAACCTAACGTAACCTAACTAAACATAACCTAACCCAACCGAACGTGCCGCAAGCGCCATTGCTTAACTCCCCAGTATTGATAAGTCGCTTAGTGGAGCAAAGTGGAGCGCATAAATCCTCCGAACAGCAGTGTATAGCACAAAAGTCAAGACAGCCAAGCCTAACATAGCCAAATGTAACATTACTTAGCGCAACATAACACAACCGAACATGACGAGGCCACTGCTGCTGACGTCCGCAGAGACAAGCCGCATGTACTGGGGCGCTGTAGTGCGCAGAAATCCACCGCATTGTAGTGAACAGTACAAAATCTGTAGCTATCCTAGCATTACCTGACAAAGCTTAACCTACCCAAACGCACCACAACACAGTTTAGCCTGCCACGACCACTGCTACTGGCCTCCACATAGCCAAGCAGTATGTAGTAGAGCACAGTAGAACACAGAAATCCACCGGATAGCAGTGCATAGCACAATAGTCAATGAAATCCCAACCAAGCCTTCCCATCCCGTCACAACGAAACGTAACCTAACTCGACCTTAAGTGCCGAGACCACAATCACTGGACACCCCAGAGCCAAGAAGAATATACTAGAGCACAGCTGAGCGCAGAGATCAACCTCAATGCTGTGTACTGCAGAAAAGTCATAGCTATCCGAACCCAAACCAAGCTATCGTAACGGAACCAAACGAAGCTTAACTCAAACTAATGTGCCGAGACCACTATTTCTGGCCTCCCCAGCGTCAAGCAGAACATGCTACAGCCCAGCAGAGCTTCGAAACACACCGCAATGCATTGTATATCACAAAAGCCATAGATATCATGACCTAACCTGACATAACCTAACATAACCAAACATACCATATCTCAACATAACGAGCCGCGACCACTGCTCCTGGCCGACCCAGAGCCAAGCAGAGTGTGGTAGAGTACTGTAGATGACAGGAGCCAACCTTACAATAGTGTATATTACGAAAGACAAGGCTATCCTGCCCAAACATGTCCCAACATAACCTAACCAAACGCATCCTAACTCAATATAACGTGCCACGGCCGCTATTTCTGTCCGCCCCTGGGCCGTGCGGAATATGGTAGTGCACAGCCGAGCGCAGGAATCCTCTGAACAGCAGTGCAAAGGACGAATGTCAAGGATAACCAGACCGACCTGAACATAGCCAAACCTAACCGAACGTATCATAACATATCCTAACGTGCAGAGACCACCACAGATGGTCTCCTCAGAGGCAAGCAGAAGCTATTAGAATGCAGTAGATCGCAGAAATCCGCGGGTAGCAATGTATAGCACAAGAGTCTAAGCGACCATATGGTAACCTCACCAAACGTAACATAACCGAACGTAGCGTAGCACAACCCAACTTGCCGAGACCACTACTACAGGCCACCGCAGAGAAAAGCAGAGAATATTAGAAGAAATTAGATCGCAGAAGTCCACCTCATTGGAGCCTATGGCAGAAAAGTCAAAAATGTCATTACCCAACTTGACCTAACCTAACCTACACAAACGTAGCGTAACTCAACGTAACGTGTCGAGTCCCATATTGCTGGCACTCCAGAGCCAGTGAGAGCATATTAGAGCACATTAGGGAGCATAGGTCCACCGAATAGCGGTGAAGAACACAAAAGTCAATGTAGCATTTCCTAACCTAGCCAAACGTAACATACCCAAGAGTAATATATGTTTAGCTAATTTGACAGTGACAAGCAGAATGTACTAGAGCACAGTAGAGAGTAGAAATTCACCGCACTGCAGTGGATAGCGCCAAAGCCGTGGATATCCTAACCTAACATAAACTAACCTAACATAGCCAAACGTAGCGTGACACATGACGTGCCGCTACCACTATTTCTGTCATGCACACAGTAGAGCAGAATATATTAGAGGCCAGTAGAATGCAGAAATCCACCGAATGGCAGTATATAGCACAAATGCCCAAGCCATCATAACATAACCTAACCTAACCTAAACTAACCAGACGTCACACAATACAATCTATAGCGCCACGACCACTATGGCAGGCCTCCACATGGCCGCGCAGAACACATTAGACGTGAGTGGAGCGCCGAAATCTTCAGAATCACAATGTACAGCCTAAAACTCAAAGCTGTCCAAACGTAACCGGAAACAGCATAACCTAACAGAACGCAGCCTAACTAAACACAACATGCGGCGACCACTATTGCTGGCCTCCCAGCAGCCAAGCAGTACATATCAGAGGAGAGTAGAGCGCAGAAGTCCAAAGAATCGCACTGCAGAGCATAAAAGTCAAAGCTATCCTGTCCCAACCAGATGAAACGTAACGTAACCAAACGCAACCTAATTCGAAACAACTTGCCACGGCTAGTATTGATGGCTTCCAAACAGTCGAGCAGAGAATGGTAGAGCAATGCAGAACGTGGCAATCCATCGAAAAGCAGTGTATAGGACAAAAGTCAAATCCTCCCTAGCCTAACACAAGCTATCCTAACATAACCGAACGTAACAGAGCTCAACATAAAGTGCCGACAACCCTATATGCTGTCCTCCCTAGAGCCAGGCAGAGCATACTAGAGCACAGTATTGCGCTGAA
>NW_016926712.1:0-1476 GCF_001483705.2 Eufriesea mexicana
TATAGTCACTGCAATCCTATAGAATCTGGCTGGAAAATTCAATTTTATTGACATTTTCTATTAGTATCGTGGAGAGCTAACATTCTTGCATAAATAAGGATGAAATATCCTATTGGCGTGCTATAGCCATTTCAATGCTATAGAACTTGGCTGGAAAATTCAATTTTATTTACAATTTCGACTAATATCGTGGTGAGCTAACTTTCTTGCATAATTATGGCAGAAATATCCTTTTGGCGCGCTACAGTCATTGCAATGCTATTGAATATGTATGGAAAATTGAATTTTATTGACATTTTCGGCTAATATTGTGGTGACCTAACTTTCTTGCATATAGAAGGAGGAAAGGTTCTACTGGCGTACGATAGTCACTGCAATGCTATAAAATCTGGCTGGAAAATTCAGTTTTATTGACATTTTCGACTAATATCGTGGTGAGCTAACTTTCTAGCATAAATAAGGAAGAAATATCCTATTGGCGTACTATAGGCATTGCGATGCTATACAATCATGTTGGAAAATTCATTTTTATAGATATTTTCGACTGATATCATGGTGAACTAACATTCTTGCATAATTAAGGAAGAAATATCCTATTGGCGTGCTATAGTCATTGCGATGCTGTAGAGTCTGTCTGGAAAATTAAATTTTATCTTCATTTTCGGCTAATATTGTGGTGTCCTTACTTTCATGGATATATAAGGAGGAAAGGTTCTACTGTCGCGCTATAATCATTGCGATGCTACAGAACCTGGCTGGAAAATTCAATTTTATTGACATTTCCGACTAATATCGTCGTGAGCTAACTTTCTTGCATAATTGAGGAAGAAATACCCTATTGGCGTGCTATTGCCAATATAATGCCGTAGAATCTGGGTGGAAAAATCAATTTTATAGACATTTTCGGCTAATATCGTGGTGAGCCAACTTTCTTGCATAAATAAGGAAGAAATATTCTATTGGCCCCATATATCCACTGCAGTGCTACAGAATCTGGTTGGAAAACTCTATTTTATGGACACTTTTGACTGATATCAGTGTGAACTACCTTTCCCGCCAAAATAATGAGATAAGATACTATTGGCGTGCTATAGCCATTGCACTGCTATAGAATCTGGATGGAAAATTCATTTTTATTTTCATTTTCGACTGATATCGTGGTGAACTAACTTTCTTGCATAAATAAGCATGAAATATACTATTGCTGTGCTATAGCCACGGTAGTGCTACAGAATCAGGCTGGAAAATTCAATTTTATTGACATTATCGACTACTATCGTGGTGACCTAGCTTTCTTGCATATAGAAGGAGGAAAGATTCTACTGCCGTACGATAGTCACTACAATCCTACAGTACCAGGCTGGAAAATTCAATTCTATTGTCATTTTCGACTAATATCGTGGAGCTTTCTTTCATAAATAAGGGTGAAATATACTACTGATGTGCTATAGCCATGGTAATGCTATAGAATCTGGC
>NW_016926713.1:0-2335 GCF_001483705.2 Eufriesea mexicana
GGACAGCAGCAAAAGTGGTCTCGGAACGCCATGTTGAGTTACCCTTCGTTCCGATGGGCTACATAAGGTCAGGTCATGTCAGGATACGTCTTTCTTTTGTGCTGTACAATGCAGTGCGGTGGATTCCTACGTTCCGCTGTCCTCTAGTATACGCTGCTTGGTTCTGGGGAGTCCAGCAATAGTGGTCTCGGCACGTCAGATCGAGTTACGATACGTTTCGCTTGGTAAGGTTAGGAAGATTCGGGAAGTATTTCACCTTGACTTTTGCGCCATACACTGCTATTCGGTGGATTCCTGCACGCTTCATTGCTCTGCTATACCCAGCTCGACTCTGCGGATGCGAGGCAGAGTGGTCGTGGCAAGTCAGGTTATATTAGGTTACGTTTGGTTAGGTCAGGTTAGGTTAAGTTTGGTTAGGATAGCTTTGACTTTCGCGCTATACACTGTTATTCGGTGGATTTCTGCGATGTACTGTGCTCTACTACATTCTGTTCGGCTCTTGGGAGGCCATCAGCAGTGGTCACGGCACGTTGTGTTGAGCGATGCCACGTTTGGTTAGGTTAGGTTAAGTAACATTAGGATAGGATATCTTCGGCTTTTGTGCCATTCACTGCAATGGGGAGAATTTCTACGCTCTACTGTGTTATATTGCTCTCTGCTGGACCCTCTAGGGGCCAGCAGTAGTGGTCTGGTCATGATTGATTGTGTTATGCTGTGCTTGGATATGTTACGTTTGGCTAGGTTGGTATAGGCTGCTTAGACTGTTGGGCTGTTCACTGCCCAGCGCTGCAATGTGCTCTAATAATCTCTGCTTGGCTCTGGAAAGGCCAGCAATACCGGCCCCGTCACGTCGTGTTTACTTACACTAAGCTTGGATAAGATAGGCAAGGACAGGTTGGGTCACGATATGTTCGTCTTTTGTGCTATACATTGTTGTTCAGTGGATTTCTGCTTTCTACTGTGCTATAATATGTTCTGCTTGGCTGTTGGGAGCCCAGCAATATTTGTCTCACTGCGTTACTTTGAGTTACGCTACGTTTGGTTACGCTTGTTTGTGTCAGGTTAGGTAAGGGTATCTTTCACTTTTGTGCTGTGCACTGCAATGAGGTGGATTTCCGCGATCTACTGCGCTTTTGTACATTCTGCATGGCTCCGCGGTGGTCAGCAATGGTGGCCTCGGCACGTCAGGTTCAGATATGTTGTGTATGTTTGTGCTACCTTCGGTTAGGTGAGGACACTATAGCCTTGACTTTTGCGCTATACACAGATATTCGATGGATTTCTGCTTTCTAGTGTGCTGTAATATGTACCGCTTGGCTCTGGGAAGGCCAGCAATATTGATCTCGCCCCGTTGTGCTGTGTTAGACTACGCTCTTATAGGTTACGTTAGGTCAGCTTAGGTCAGGGTGTGTTCGACTTTTGTGCTATACACTGCAGTGCGGTGGTTTTCTGCGCTCTGATGTGCTCTAGTATGTCCTGCTTGGATCTGTGGAGGTCAGCAATAGTGGTCTCAGCACGTTCGATTTTATTATGCTACGTTTGGCTATGCTACGTTTGGCGATGTTAGCATAGGTTAGTTTATACTTTTGCGCTATACACCGCCATCCGCATATTTCTGCGATCTACTGCGCTGTAGCGTATTCTGCTTGGCGCAGTGGAGGCCAGCACTAGTCGTATCGTCCTCCCAGAACTTATCGTAGCCTGACCTGACCAAACTCAGCCATACTCAATCTTTCGTGCCTCGGCCACTATTGCTGGCCACCCCAGACTCTAGCAGAGTATTGTAGAGGAGAATGGAGTGTATAAATACGACAAGTAGCAGCGTATATGACAAAAGTCACAGGTACACTGTCCTAACCTTGCCAAACGTAGTATAACCAAACGCAACGTAAGTTAACCTAACGTGCCGGGAGCACCATTGCTGGATTCCCAGAGCCAAGTAGAATCTACTAGAGCACAGCAGAATGCAGGAGATCTCCAAAGAGGAGCCGAAAGCAAAAATGTCAAAGGAACCCTAACCTTACCTGACCTTCTTTCACACAGCAAAACGCAGACTAACTAAACCTTACGAGACGAGACCACAGTTGCTGGCCTCTGCAACGCCCAGCAGAACACACCGCAGCGCAGTAAAATGCAGAAGTCCATCGAGAACCAGTGTAAAACGCGAAAGTCGATGGTTCCAAGGCACAACCATAGCTAATACAGCCTAACCGAACATAGCCTGTCTCAACCTAACTTGGCGAGACCACTATTATTGACCACCTCAGACCCAAGCAGAACATTCCAGCGCAAAGTAGAGCACAGAAACCCACCGCATTTCAGTGTACAGCGGAGA
>NW_016926714.1:0-510 GCF_001483705.2 Eufriesea mexicana
GTGCTATACACTGCTATTGGGTGGGATTCTACGCTCTACTGCGCTCTGGTATATTCTGCTTGGCTACGGTGAGGTCAGCAGTAGTGCTGTCGTCAAGTTAGGCTGAGACAGGTTGCGCCTGGTTAAGTTAGGTTCGGTTGGGTTTGGTTAGGGTAGCGTTGACTTCTGTGCAATACACTGCTAATCGGTGGATCGCAGCTCCCTACAGTGCTCTGGTATGCTCAGCTTGGCTTTGTGGAGGCCAGCAATCGAACGTTACATTTCGTTAGGCTACGTTTGGCTATGCTACGTTTGGTTAGGTTAGGATAGGATTGCTGTGACTTTTGTGCTATACACGGCTGTTCGGTAGATTACTGTTCTCTACATTGCTCTACTGTAATCTGTTCGACTCTCGGGTGGCCAGCAGTAGTGGTCATCGCACGTAGGTTGTGTTAGGTTACGTTTGGCCATTTTACGATTGGGTATGTTAGGGTATCATGGCTATGACTCTTGTGCTATACAATGCTATTC
>NW_016926715.1:0-327 GCF_001483705.2 Eufriesea mexicana
ATATCCATTGCAATGCTGTAGAATCGGGCTGGAAAGTTCAATTATATTGACAGTTTCGACTAATATCGTGGTGAGCTATCTTTTTGGCGTAATTAAGGATGGTAGATTCTATTGGCGTGCTATAGCCAATGCATTGCTGTAGTATCTGGCTGCAAAGTTCAATTATATTGACAGTTTCGACTAATATCGTGGTGAGCTAACTTCCTTGCATAGGTAAGGGGGAAAGATACTATTGGCGTGCTATAGCCTTTGCAATGCTGTGGGCTCTGGCAGGGAAATTCAATTTTTCAGACATTTTCGACTAATATCGTGGTGAGCCACCCTTCT
>NW_016926716.1:0-929 GCF_001483705.2 Eufriesea mexicana
TAGTGGCCTCGGGACGATAGCTTCAGATGTGTCACGCTTGGTTAGGTTAGGTTAGTCATGGTTCGGAGAGGATAGCCTTGACTTTTCATCCAAACGTTGCCATTCTATGGACTTCTGCGCTCTACGCTCCTCTAACATGCCCTGCTTGGCACTGGGGATGCCAAGGTCGCGGCACGTCAGTTTCCGTCAAGTTACATTCAGTTTGGTAAGGTCAGGTTAAGTTTGGCCGGGTTAGTTTTTACTTTTGTGCTATACTGCAATTCGGGGGAGTTTTGCGGTCTACTGTGCTCTGGTATGTTCTGCTTGTCTCTGGGGAGGGCAGCAATAGCGGTATCGGCACGATAGGTTTAGCTAGGTTACGTTAGGTCACGTTACGTTTGGCCTGGTTAGGACTGGATATCTTTGACTTTTGTGCTATACACTGCTATTCGGTCGATATCTGCGCTCTGCGCTGCTCTTCTAGCAGCCGCTTGTCCCTGGGGAGACCAGCAATGGCGGTCCCGGCTTATCACGTTGTGTATGTCTACGATTGAGAGGTTATGTTTGTTTGGGCTAGGTTCGGATACCTTTGACTTTTCTGCTCTGCTCTGCGATCCTATGGATTTCTGCGACCTACTCTCCTCTGATATGGGCTGCGTGGCCCTACGGAGGCCAGCAATGTTGGTCGCGCCACGTTGGTTTGAGATAGGTTACGTTTGGTTTTGTTATGATTGGACGGGTTAGGATGGGATAGCTTTGACTTTTCTGCAATACACTTTTTTTCGGTTAATTTGTGCGCCCTACTGTGCAACAGTATGCTCCGCTTGGCTCCGTGGTGGCCACAAATAGTGGTCTCGACACCTTGTTTTGAGTTAGTCTTCGATTGGTTAGTTTACGTTGGTTCATGAATGGAATGGTTACCTTTGACTTTTTTGCTATACTCTGCAATG
>NW_016926717.1:0-554 GCF_001483705.2 Eufriesea mexicana
TAGGTTATGTGTGGTTAGGATGGCATTGACGTTTGTGCTGTACGCTGATGTTCAGTCGATTTCAGCGCTGGACTGTGCTCTAGTACAGTCTGCTTGGCTATTTGGAGGACAGCAGTTGTGCCCACGACACGATAGGCAGAGTTAAGTTGCGTTTGGTTATGTTACGTTTGGTTAAGTTAGGACATGGTAGCATTGACTTTTGCGCTGAAAACCGCTGTTCTGTGGATCCCTGCGCTACACGTTGCTCTAATATGGTCAGTTTGGCTCTGTGGACGCCAGCAGTGGTAGTCTCGGCACCTCTTGTTGAGTTATGCTACGTTCGGTTCTGTTAGACTAGAACAGGTTGGGTTAGGATATCTACCACTTCTGTGATATACACTGCAATGCTGTGTATTACTGCGCTTTACTATGCTCTAACACATTCCGCCTGGCATTACTGGCGGGGCAGTAATTGTGGTCTCGTCCTGTTTGGATGAGTCATGTTACACTTTTATAAGCTTAGTTTGGTAAGGTTTGGATGTATAGCTTTAACTTTTGTGCTACACATTGCTGTA
>NW_016926718.1:0-348 GCF_001483705.2 Eufriesea mexicana
CAAGTAGATGGCTGTACTTCCCATTGGATTGAAGGCGTTATGCGATGTATTCACCAATCTATAACGGACTATAGATCTTGAATAGGCCCATTCTCTGGCAAGTAGATGGCTGTACTTGTCATTGGATTGAAAGCGTTACGCGATCTTTTCACCAAGCTTTAACAGGTTATAGATTTTGAATAGACCCATTCTCTGGCAAGTAGATGGCTGTACTTGCCATTGGATTGAAGGTGTTAGGCGACCTATTCACCATGATATAACAGGATGTAGATTTTGAATAGACGGATTCTCTGGCATGAAGATGGGTGTACTTGCCATTGGATTGAAGGCGTTAGGCGATCTAATCAC
>NW_016926719.1:0-687 GCF_001483705.2 Eufriesea mexicana
GCCTCCACAGAGGCAAGCAGAATATACCGGAGCACAGTAGGTCTCAGATACCTATCGCATTGCATTAAACAGCACAAAAGGCGAAGGTGCCCTGACCTAACATGTCCAAACCCAACATAACCGAACGTAATGTATCTAGACATAACGTGCCGAGATCGCTATCGCTGGCCACCCCAGGGCCAAGCAGAGAACGCTAGAGCACAACAGAGTGTATAAATCCAGCGCATTGCAGTTTCCAGTACGAAAGTCAAACGCAAACTGACCAAACATTGCCTAACTTAATAGTGTATCAAGACATAACGTGACGAGACCTATATTGCTGGCCTCCCGGGGCCAAGCAGAGCATATCACAGCACATGAGAGCGCAGAAGTCCACCGAATAGTAGTGAATACCACAAAAGTCGAAGATAACCTGCCCTAACCTGACCTAACCTAACCTAGCCGAACGTAGCGTATCTCAGCTTAGCATGCCGCGACCACTGCTCCTGGCCTCGCCTGAGCCGAGCAGAGTCTAGCAGAACACTGTATACCACTAAAATCCACGGAAAACAAGGTACAGTGCGAAAGTCTAATGTGTACTTACCAATAATTTCCTAACACAACCTACTCACGCGTAACATATTAGAACCTGAAATTCCAGGACCACTACTGCTCACCTGGCCATGGTCGAGCAGAGCATGGTAGAGC
>NW_016926720.1:0-18924 GCF_001483705.2 Eufriesea mexicana
CTACCAATACAACGCTGTAGCCGTCGGATTAGTCTGTCCAATGTTGGTTTAAATTCTTTAACTTCTCTAGAATGGCAATGTACAGGTCCAGTGAACCTCGAGATATTAGCAATTGAAAACCACAGTACTGAGAAGCCCCATCGTCACTGTAACGTCACCGTTGGAATACTTTGTCCACTGATGATATATTCCGAAGCAATTGCGGAATATATAATTCTTATTACTGCTATAGTTTGAAATATTTCCTATTGTCAGTATGGTAATCATTATATCTACAAATACAGCACTGCAGCCCTTGGATTAATCTGTTCAATGGTGATGGAAAATGTATAATAATTCTAGAAAGGCAAAGTAGGGATCCAGTGAACCGCGAGTTATTGGCAATTGACAACGCAGTACTGAGTGCACCTATCGTCACTTTAGCTTTGCCACGGGACTGCTATGCTCACTGAGGATGTACATTGCAAACATATTTGAAACAATTAATGATTATTACGGTTGTGGCTTGAGATATATGCTACTAACAGTGCGATACATATTATATCCACCAAGATGCCACTGCAGCCGTTGGTTTAATCTGTTCAATGATGATTTAATTTCTATTACAATTGTGGAATGTCATAGTAGAGATCCAGTGGGGCTCGAGACGTTGAAGGTTGTTAACACATTACTGAGTAGAGCCATCATAACTGTAATGTTGCTGTAGGTATATTTTGCTCACTGGGGATGTTAATTCCAAATCAATTCTGGAATAATCAATGTATATTGCTGATGCGGCTTGAGATATTTCCAATTGTCCGTACTGTAATCGTTATACATACCAACATAGAACTGATGCAGTTGGTTTAATCTGTCCGACTGTGATTTAAATTCTATAACAAATCAAGAATAGCAGAACACGGATCCAGTGTGCCTCAAGGTATTGGCAATTGGCAACACATTACCGAGTATATCCATCGTCATTGTAACGTTGACGTTGGACTACATTGTCCACTGAGGAAATAAATTCCCATGCAATTTTGGAGTAATTAATATTTATTGCGTTTACTGTTTGAGATATTTCCAATTGTCAGTACGGTGCTTATTATAAATACCTATACAACACAGCAGCCGCTGGATAAGTCTGTTAAGTAGTGATTGAAATTTTCTAACATTTCTGCAATTCCAGAACACAGATCCAGTACACCTCGAGATATTAAAATTCGACAACCCAGTACTGAGTACAATCATCGTCACTTTAGCTTTGCCGTTGGACTACATTGTTCACTGAGGGTGTAAATTCCAAGGCAACAATCGAATAATGAATATTTATTACTGTCGCGGCTTGAGATACTTCCTATTGAGAGTGCAGTACATATTGTTTCCATAAATATAGCGCTGCAGCCGTGTATTTAATCTGCCCAGTGATGATATAAATAAAGTATCAACTCTAGAATGACAAAATACAGATCCATTGAGTCTCGAAATTTTGATGTTTGAAATCGCAGCATTGAGTACAGGCATCATCACTGTAATGTTGCTGTTGGACTACTTTGTCCACTGAGGACGTGAATTCTAAAGCATTTCTGGAATAATCAATGTATATTACGGATACGGCGTGAGATATTTCCTATTAGCAGTACGGTACTGATCATATCCGCCAATATAGCGCTGTAGACGTTGGAATAATATGTACAATTATAAATTCTATAACTATTCTAGAATCATAAAATACAGATGAAGTGCAACGTGACATGAAGTCAATCTCGAGGTATGGTCAAATGACTACTCAGTATTACAAAAAGCTGTCGTCGCTGTAGTGATGCCGAAGGACTTTTTGCTCACTGAGGATGTAAGTTCCGAAGCAATTCTGGAATAACCAATGTATATTACGCCTATGGCTTGAGGTATTTCCTATTGACAGTACGTTACTTTTTATATCCTACAATGTAGCACATCAGCCATCGGCTTAAACTGTTCAATGATGGTTTAAATTCTGTAGAAGTTCTAAAATTAGAAAATAAAAATCCGGTGAACCTCGAGATATGAACAATTGCCAACGCCGTGCTGAGTACAGCCATCATCACTTTAATGTTGCCGATGGACTATTATGTTCATTGCGGATGTACATTACAAAGCATTTCTGGCATAATCAATTTGTGTTACTGATACGGCGTGAGACATTTCCTATTGATAGTACGGTTCTGTTTATAACCACCAATTTCGATCTGCAGACGTTGGACAAGTTTGTTCAATTATGATTTAAATTCCATACCAAGTCTAGATTTACAAAATACAGATCCAGTGAACCTCGAGATGTTAACAATTGACAACACAGTACTGAGTGTCGCTATCATCACTTCAATGCTGCCGTTGGAATGCTTTGTCCTCTGAGGATGTAAGTAACAAGTATACTCTGTGATAATTAATGTTTATTACGCCTACGCCTTGAGATATTTCTCATTTAATGTGCGGTACCTGTTATACCCACCAATGTAGCACTGCAGGCGTTAGCTTAATGTCTTCAATGATGGCTTAAATTCTATAAAAATTCTTGAATTAGAAAATGGAGATCCAGTGAACATCGAGATATTAACAGATGCCAACGCTGTACTGATTGCAGCCGTCATTACCTAAATGTTGCCGTTGGAATGCTTTGTTCACTGAAGACGTGTATTCTAAAGCATTTCTGAATTAAATAATAATTGTTACGGCTATGGCTTGAGATATATCCAATTAACTGTGCGGTACACGCGATATCCACCAATATAGCACTGCAGCCGTTGGCTTAATCTGTTTAATGATCGTTTAAATTCTATAACAATTCCAGAAGAGCAAAATACACATCCAGTGAACGCAGAGATATTAACAATTGACAACACATTACTGAGTACAGCCGTCACCACTGCTATGTTACCGATGGACTAGCTTGTCCCCTGAGGATGTTAATTCCAAAGCAATTCAGGAATAATATATGTACTTTACGAATGGGGTAGAGAAATTTCCATTTGTCAGTACGTTACACATTGTAACTGCGCATATAGCACTGTAGCCGTTGGATTTATCTGTTCAATGGTGTCTTATATACTATAACGACTCTAGAATGTCAAAATACAGATCCAGAGTGTCTCGATGTTTTGAGAATTGACAACAGAGTATTGTGCGCAGCCATCGTCAGTGCAATGTTGAACTTGTAGTACTTTGTTCACTGAGGATGTAAATAACAAAGCAATTCTGGAATGATCAATGTATTTTACGGTGATGGCATGAGATAACTCCAATTGACATTGCGTAACTTATTATATCCACCAATATAGCGCCGCAGCCGCTGGTTTAGTCTGTTCAGTGGTTACTTCAATTCTATAACAATTCCAGAACGATAAGATACAGATCCAGTTACCCTCGTGTTATTAGTCATTTACAACACAGTACTGAGTGTAGTTATCGTTTGTGTGATGACTCTGTTGGAATGCTTTGTTCACTGGGAAAGTAAATTCCAAGGATTATCTGTACAATTAATGTTCATTACGGTTATGGCTAGAGATATGTCCAATTGACAATGCGGTACCCATTATATCCACGAATATATCACAGCAGCTGTTAGTTCAAGATGTCCATTTATGATTCATATTCGATTACAATTCAGGAATGACATAATACAGATCCAGTGAGCCTCGAGATAATAACAATTGACATCGTTGTACTGGGTTCATCCACTGCCACGCTATCATAGCCGTTGGACTACTTCGTTCGCTGATGATGTATATTGCAAAGTAATTCTGGAACAGCCAACGTATATTACGTATATAGCTTCGAACATTTCCAACTGACAGTGCAACACTTATTATATCGACCATTATAGCACAGTAGCCGTTGGATTATTCTGTTCAATTATGATTTAAATTCTGTAACAATTCTAGAATTACAGAATACAGATCCTCTTATCCCCGAGATACTGACAATTGACAACACAGTACTGTGTGCATCTATCATCACTATAAAGATGCCTTTGTACTACTTCGTTCATTGATGATGTAAATTCCAAGTACATTCCGGAATAGTTAATGTTTATTGCGGTTATGGTTTGAGATATTTCCAATTGACTGTACGGTACCAATTATATCCACCAATATAGCACAGCAAGAGTTGGCATAATCTGTTCAATGATGGTTTATATACAATAGCCATTCTAGAATTAGAAGACAGTGGTTCAGTGAACCTCGAGATAATTGCCAACGCAGTACCGAGCACAGTCGTTATCACATTAATGTTGCCGTCGGACGATTTTGCTCAATGAGGACGCGAATTCTAAAGCATTTGTGGAATAATTACTATTTATTACGGTTATGGCATGAGATATGTACAACTGACAGCGCGACACTCGCTATATCCATCAATGTAGCAATATAGCTGGTAGCTAAACATGCCGAATGATGATTCATATTCAATTACAATTCTAGAATCACAAAATACGGAACCAGTGAGCCACGAGATATTAGCAATTGAGGTCAAAGTACTGGGTTCATCCAGCACAACACTACTGTAGCCGTTGGAATACTTTGTTCGCTGATGATGTATACGCCAAAGGAATACAGGAAAAACCAATGTGTATTATGTATATGGCTTGACGCATTTTCTATTGACAGGGCGACACATATTATATCCACCAATATAGCACTGCTGTCGATGGTTTGATCTGTTCAATGATGATTCAACTTCTATAACAATTCCAGAACTACAAAATACATATCCAGTGATCCTCGAGGTATTATCAAATGACAACAAAGTACTGAGTGTAGCTATTATCTCTATAATTATGCCGCTGGACTACTTTGTTCACTGAGGATGTAAATTCCAAAGATATTCTGGATAATTAATGTTTATTACTGTCATGGCTTAAGATACTTCCAATTGACTGCGCGGTACCCATTATATCCACCAATATAGAACTGCAGCCGTTTTCTTAATTTCTGCGATGACGGTTTATATTCTATAACAAGTCTGGAATTTGAAAATAGAGACCCAGTAATGCTCGAGATGCTAACAACGCCCAACGCAGTACAGAGTACAGCCATCATCACTCTAATGTTGCCGTTGGACTACTTTGACCACTGAGGATGTGAACTCTAAAGGATTTCTGGAATAGTTAATACTTATTACGGTGATGATTTGAGATATTTCCATTTGACAATGCGGCAATTATTATATCCGTCAGTATAGCACTGCAGCCGCTGGTTTAATCTGTTCAATGATTGTTTAAATTCTATAAAAATTCCGGAATGAAAATGTACAGGTCCAGTGAGCCTCCAGACGATAACAATTGACAACGCAGTACTGTGTACAGCCATCATCACTTTAATGTTGCCGATGGTATACTTTGCTCACTGACGACGTAAATTCCAAAGCTATTCCGGAGTTATCTATGTATATTACGGTTATGGCTTCAGATATTTGCAATTGTCAATACGTGCTGACTATACCTACCAATATAGCAGTGTATACGTTGGATTAATATGTTCGGTGGTGTTTTAAATACTATAACATCACCAGAATATCAGATTACATTTACAGTATGTCTCAAGATTCTGACAATTGAAAACACAGTACCGATTACGACCACCATCACAATAGCATTGCCGTTGTTCTACTTTGTGCACTGAGGAATTAAATTCCAGAGCCCTTCTGGAATAATTAACACCTATTACGGTTTTGATTCGAGCCGTTTCCAATTGACAATGCGGTAGATATTTTATCCACCAATACTGCATTGCAGCTGTTGGTTTATTCTGCTCAATGATGATTTAAGTTCTATAACACTTCTGGACTGGGAAAATACAGATCCAGTGAGCCTCGCGATACTAGCAATTGACAACGCAGTACTCAGTACAGCCATCATTACTATAATGCTGGCGTTGGACAAGTTTTCACACTAATATTGTAAATTCCAAAGAAATCCTGCAGTAATAAATGTATATTACCGTTATGGTTTGATATATTTCCACTTGTAATTACGGTACTTGTTAAATCTTCCAATATATCACTGCAACCGCCAGTTTACTATGTTGAATGACGATTTTAACTCAATAACATACCTATAATGACAAAATACAGATACTGCGGGCCTCGAGAGGTTGGACGTTTACAACACAGTAATGAGTACAGCCTTCATAACTGTAATGTTGCTGTTGATCTATTTTGATCACTGCGGATGTACATTCCCAATCAATTCTGGAATAATCATTATATATTACGGATATGGCTTCTGGTATTTGCAATTGTCAGCATGGTACATATTATACCTTCCAATATAGCACTGCAACCGTCGGTTCAATATGTACCACTATGATTTAAATTCTATGACAGCTCTAGAATGGCCAAATACAGATACAGTAAGACACGAGACATTGGCAATAGACAACAAAGTACTGATTACGGCAATCGTCACTGTAATGTTGCCCTTCAACTGCTCTGTTCGCTGAAGATGTACATTCCAGAGCAATTCTGTTGTAATTAATATTTATTATGACTATAGCTTGTGCCGTTTCCAATCGTATGAACGGTACTTGTTATACCCACCAGCACAGCACCGTATCCGATGTATTAATACTATCAAAGGCGATTTAAATTGTATAACTATTCTAGAATGTCAAAATACAGATCCAGCGAACCACGAGATGTTAACAATTGGCAACACAGTATTGAGTAGAAGTAGTAAGTAGTTAGAGCCATCGCCACTTTAATGTTGCCGTTGGACGACCTTGCAGACTGGGGATGTATATTCCAACGCAACTCTGGAGTAACAAATGTATATAGCGGTTATTCCTTGAGATTCTTCCTATTGACAGTACGGTACTTGCTATATCCACCAATACAGCACTGTAGACGTTGGATTAATCTGTTCAATGATGATTCATATTCAATTACAATTCCAGAATGACAAACTACAGATCCAGTGAGCCGTGAGGTATTAGCGTTTGAGATCACAGTACTGGGTTCATCCATCGCCACACTACTGTAGCCGTTGGACTTCTTTGTCCGCCGGTGATGCGTATTCCAAAGGAATTCAGGAATAATCAACGTATATTACGCATAGCTCTCCAAATAATTCCGATTAACAGTGCGATGCTCATTACATCCAAAAATATAGCACTGCTGCCGATGGATTAATCTGTTCAATGACGTTTTAGTTTATGCAACAATTCTAGTGCGGCAAAACACAGATCCAGCGATGCTCGGGATATTAACAATTGACAACACTGTACTGAGCACACTCATCATCACTGTAATGCTGCAGATGGACGACCCTGTCCACTGAGGATGTTAATTCCAAGGCAATTCTGGAAAAATTTATGTATCTTAAGCTTATGGCTTGAGACATTTCCAATTGTGAGTACGGTAGTTATTATAACTGCCAATATAGCGCTGTAGAGGTTAAATTTATGAGTTAAGCGGTGTTTTAAATACTATATCATCTCTAGAATGTCAAAACACGGATCCAGTGAGGCTAGAGATATTAACAACTGACAACGCAGTACTGACTGCAGCAATCATCACTGTAATGTTGACGATGGACAGCTTCGTTCAATGAGGTCGTAAATTCCAAAGAAATTCGGAAATAATCTATACATATTTCGGTTATGGCTAGAGACATTTCCAATTGTCGGTACGTTACTTATTATAACAACCATTATAGCACAGTATCCGATGGATTTACCTGTTATATGGTGCTTTGGAAGCTATAACAACTCTTGGATGCCAAAATATAGATATAGTGAGGCTCGAGATATTAGCAATTGTCAACACAGTATTTAGTGCAGGCATCGTGACTGCAATGTTGAACATGGAATACTTTGTTCATTGAGGATGTAAATTCCAATGCAATTCTGGAAAGATTAATGTATATTACGATTATGGCTTGAGACGCCTCCAATTGATGGTGAGTTACCTGTTATATCCACCAATATAGAGCTGCTGCTGTTAGCTTAATCTGTTCAATGATGGTTTAAATTATATAAAAATTCTAGAACTAGAAAATAGAGATTCAGTGAGCCTCGAGATATTAACAACTGCCAACGCGTCACTGACTACAGCCATCATCAGTTTAATTTTGCCGCTGGAGAGCTTTCTCCGCTGAGGACGTGAATTCCAAGGCATGTCTGGAATAATTATTATTTATTACAGTTATGGCTTGAGGCATGACCAATTAACAAAGCGGTACCTATTATATCGACCAATATAACACTGTATCGATTAGTTTAATCTGCTCAATGGTGGTACATATTCAATTCCAATCCTAGGACGACAAAATACATACACAGTGAGCCTCGAGACATTAAGAATGGAGATCAAGGTACTGGGTTCAGCCATCACCGCACTACTGCAGGCGTTGGGCTACTTTGTTCACTGATGATGTATAATCCAAAGCAATTCAGGTATAATCGATGTATACTACGTATACGGCTTTAAATATTTCCGATTGACAGTGCGATACTTGCTATATACGCCGGGGCAGCACTGCTGCAGATGGATTAATCTGTTCAAAGATGAATAACTTCTACATAAATTCTAGAATGGCAAAATGCAGATCCACTTAAGCTTCAGAAGATAACTACTGACAGCACAGCACTGATTGCAGCCATCATACCTGTAATGTTGCCGTTGGAATACTTTGTTCACTGGGGATGGACTTTCCAAAGCAATCCTGGTATAATTAATAATAATTACGGTCGTGGCTTGTGATACTTCCAATGGGCACAGCAGAACCTATTGTACCCACCAATATAGCACTGCTACCGTTGGATTAACCTGTTCAGTGATGATTTAACTTCCACAACAATTCAAGAATGGCAAAAGACATAACCAGCGTGCCTCAAGATATTAAGTACTGACAACACTGTACTGTGTGCAGCCATCTTAACTGTAATGTTGCCGTTGGTCTACTTTGTTCGCTGAAGATGTAAATTCCAAACAAATTCTGGAATAATTAACGTATATTGCGGTTATGATTCGAGATATTTCCGATTGACAATGCGGCACTTATTATATCTGCCGATTTGTCACCTCAGCCGTTGGTACAATATGCTCAATGATGATTTAAGTTCTGTAACATACCTGCAATGACAAAATGCAAATCCATGGAGGCTCGAGACATTAACAATTGACAACACAGTAATGAGTGCCGCCATCATCACTGTATCATTGTCGATGGACTGCTTCGCTCAATGAGGTTGTTAACTCCAAAGCAACTCAGGAATAGTCCATGCATCTTACGGTTATGGCTAGAGACATTTCAAGTTGTCTGTACGGTACCTATTGTAACTGCCAATATAGCGCTGTAAACGTTGGATTAATCTGCTCTGTTATGATACGAATACAATAACAATTCTAGAATTACAGAGTGCAGATCCAGTGAACCTCGAGATATTAACAATTGGCAGCACAGCACTGAGTGTTGCTGTCATCACTATACCGACGCTGTTTGACTGCTTTGTTCACTGGGGATGTATATTCCAAGGATATTCCTCAATAATTAATGTTTGTTACAACGTTTGACTGCTTTGTTCACTGGGGATGTATATTCCAAGGAAATTCCTCAATAATTAATGTTAGTTACAGTTTTTGCTTGAGATACGTCCAATTGAAGGGGCGGCACCTGTTACATCCACCAATAAAGCACTGCAGGCGTTGGCTTAATCTGTTCAATGACGGCTTAAATTCTATAGAAGTTCTAGAATGCTGTAATACAGACCCAGCCATGCTCGTGAAAACAACAATTGATAACGCAGTACTGAGTACAGCCATCTTCAATTTAATGTCGCCGTTGGGCTGCTTCGCTCACCCAGGATGTAAAGTCTAATGAAATTCTGGAATAATTATCATTTATTACTTTTATGGCTTAAGGCATTTCCGATTTACGGTACGGTGCCTCTTATATCCACCAATATCGCACTGCCGCCGTTTGCTTAACCTGTTCAGTGATGGTTTTAAGTCTATAAAAATTCTAGAATTAGTAGATAGAGATCCAGTGAGCCTCGAGATATTAACAATTGCCAGTGCAATACTGATTACAGCTGTCATCACCTTAATGTAGCCGCTGAACTACTTTGTTCACTCAGGACGTGAATTTCAAAGCGTTTCTGGAATAATTAATATTTATTACGGTTATGGCATGATATATGTACAGTTGACAAAGCGGTACTTGGTATATCCACCAATATGGTACTGTAACTGTTGGCTTAACATTTTCACTGATGATTCATACACAATTACAATTCTAGAATGGCAAAATAGATTTGCAGTGAGACTCGGATCACTAACAATTTAGATCACGGTACTGGGTTCATCTATCGCCACACTGACATAGCCGGTGGACTACTTTGTTCGCTGATGATGTGTATTCCAAAGGAGATCAGGAATAGTCAATGTATATTACGTATATGTCTGTAAATACTTCCGAATACATCCGAGGATGTAAATTCCAAAGAAATGCTGGAATAATTACTATTTATTGCGGTTGTGCCTTCAGATATGTACAATTGACAATGCTGTACATATTATATCCACCAATAATGCACAGTGTACGTTGGATCAATTGCCCAATTATTATTTAGTACTAAAACAGTACCAGAATTGCAAATTACAGATCCGGTGGAACTCGGGATATCAGCAATTGACAACACAGTACTGAGTGTAGCCATCATCACTTTGACGTTGCCGTTGGACTGCTTTCTTCCCTGTGTATGTAAATTCCAGGGACATACTGGAATAATTATTGCTTATTAGGGTCATGGCTTGAGACATTTCCAGTTGACTGTGCTGTACCTGTTAGGTCCACCAATATAGGTACTGCAGCAGTTGGCTTAACCTGTTCAATGATGACTTATGTTCAATTGCAATTCTACAATGTCAAAAAACTGGTCCAGTGAACCCCGAGACATTAGCAATTCACAACACACAACTGAGTACAGGCAAAGCTACTGTAATGCTGACGTTGGACTGCCTTGTTCGCTATCAATTCCATTCCAAAGCAATACGGAAATAATGAATGTATGATACCACTATAGTTTGAGATATTTCCAATTGACCGTACGGTACTTAGTACTTCCCCCATTTGATTACTGCATCTGTTCAAATAATCTGTCCAACGGTGACTCAGGTTTTGTAGCAATTCTAGAACGAAAAATGGCAGATCCATTATCACTGGAGACATTAGCAATTGACAGCAGAGCACTGAGTACGCCAATCACCACAGTTCTGCGGTCGATGAACTACTGTGTTCACTGATGATGTCAATTCCAAGACAATTCTGGAATAAACATTGTATACTACGTTTATGGCTTCAGATATTACATATTGTCAAGACGGAACTTATTATATCCACTAATGTAGCACCCGAGCCGCAGGATTAATACGATCAATGATGATTTAAATTCTATAACATCTTTGCAATGAGATAATATATATCCAGTGAGCCTCGAGATGTTGAGAATTCACAGCACAGTACTGAGTACAGCCATCATAACTGTAACGTTGCCGAGGGACTTCTTTGCCCACAGCGGACGTTAATTCCAAATCAATTCTGGAATAGCCAGTGTATATTACGATTGCAGCTTGAGATAGTTCCAATTGTGTGTGCGGTACATATTATATCAACCAATATGACACTGCAGCCGCTCAATTATTCTGTTCAGTGGTGGTGTAGTATCTATAAGAATTCTAGGATGACAGAGTGCAGGTAGAGTGAGTCTCGGTATATCGACGAATGACGTCACAGCTCTGAGTACATTGATCATTACTGTAATGTTGCCGTGGACTGCTTTGGTGACTGAAGATGTAAATTCCAAAGCAATTCTGGAATAATCTATGTATATCACGCTTATGGCTTGAGAAAACTGCAATTGTCAGTACGGTACATACTTTGGCCACCACTGTGGCGATGTAGCCATTTGATTGTCAAGTTCAATTAAGGTTTAATTTCTATAACAATACTAGAATTTCAAAATACAGATGCAGTGTACCTCGAGATGTGATCAGCCGACCACACAGTGTTTCGTACGGCCATCATCACTGTAATGTTGCCGTTGCACTACTACCTTCAACGATTATGTAAATTCCAAACCAATGCTGGAGTGATCAATGTACATTACGGCATGAAATATTTCCAATTGACTGTACGGTACCTGTTATATCCACCACTATAGCGCTGTAGCCGTTGGATTGATCTGTTGGATTATGATTTAAGTACTATAACAATTTTAGAATGACGAAATACAGATCCAGTCTGCTCCGAGATATTAGCAACTGAGAACACAGTACTAGTTTCATCCGTCACAACACTACTGTAGCCGTTGGGCTACTTTGATAACTGATGGTGTGTACTCCAAAGGAATTCAGGAAAAATCAATATATATTACGTATATGGCTCGAAATATCTCCAATTAACAGTGCCATGCATATTATAGCCACCAATGTGGCACAGCTGCCGTTGGATTAACCTGTTCGAAGATGATTTATGTTCTACAAAAAGTCTATAAAAACGAAATACAGATCCAGTGGACCTAGATATATTAATAATTGGCCGCACAGTACTGAGTACAGCCATCGTCAATGTAATGCAGCCGTTGCACTACTTTGTTCACTGAGGATGTAAATAGCGAGGAAATTCTGGGATAATTAATATTTACAACGGTACTGGCATGAGATATGTCCAATTGACAGTGCGGTACCTATTACGTCCACCAATACAGCATTGCAGCAGATGGCTTGATTTGTTCATTGACGATTTATGTTTAATTACTATTCTAGAATGACAATAAAAGGATCCAGTGAACCTCCAGATATTAACAATTGGCAAGGCACTACTGCCTAAGGACATCATTACTGTAATGCTAACGTTTAACTGCTTTATTCACTGACAATTTTATTCCAAAGCAATGCTGGAACAACGAATTCATGGTACGGCCTTGCATTGAGATATTACCAATTGATAGTACTGCACTTAGTACATCCACCTGCAGAGCACCGCAGCCGCTCTAATAATCTGCCCAATGGTGACACAGTTTTTATAGCTATTCTAGAATGACAAAGGCCAGATCCATTTTCCCTCGTGATATTAACAGTTGACAACATAGTACTGAGTACCGCCATTACCACGGTGCTGTGGTGGATGGACTACTGTGATCACTGATAATGTCAATTCCAAGGCTGTTCTGGAATAACTATTGTGTATTGCGGTTATGGCTGGAGTTATGGCATACTGTCAAAACGGAACTAATTATATCTACCAGTATAGCATCCTAGCAGCTGGACTAATCTGTTGAACGATGACTTAAATCCTATAACATATCTCGAGTGAGATAATACAAATCCAGTGTGCCTCGAGTTGTTGCAAATTGACTACACAGTGCTTAGTACAGCCATCATAACAGTAACGTTGCAGATGGACTACTCGGTCGATCGAGTCTGTAAATTCCAAGTCAATTCTGGAATGATCAATGTATTTTACGATTATATCTTGAGATATTTCCAATTGCCCGTACGGTACTTATTGCATCTACCAATGTAGCACTTCAGCCGTTGAATTAACTTGTTCCATGGTGATTTATGTTCTATTACAATTCCAGGATGGTAAAATGCAGATCCAGTGAGCAACGAGATGTTAACAGTTGAGAACACATAACTGTGTACATCCATCACCACACTACTGTAATCGTTGGTCTACTTCTTTCACTGCTGACATAAAATCCACAGCAATTCTGGAAAAATCACTGTATATTACGGTTGCCGCTTGAGATATTTCCTATTGACTGTACGGTACACTTTATGTTCACCAATACTGCACTGTAGCCGTTGGATTGGTCTGTTCAATTAAGATTTAAATTCTGTAACAATTCTAGAATGGCAAAATACATTTCGAATGTCCCTCAAGGTATTAACAATTGACAGCACAGTACCGAGTACAGCCATCATCACTGTATTGCTGCCGTTGGCACTACCAATTTCACCGGTTCTGTGAATTAGAATGTAATTCCAGAATATCATACGTACAGTGCGGCTACGGCAATTGATGTTTACAAATGACAGTAACGGCAATCAGTACATCCACCGACGAAGTACTTTTGCCGTTGGAATATTCCGTTCACTGACGATGTATTTTCTACATCCATTCTAGAACGGGAGGGGAGGATCTATTATCCCTCGTGATATTGGCAACTGAGAGGAGAGTACTGAAAACAGCAATCACCTCAGTACTGTAACCTTTGAACTAGCTCCTTCCCTCGCGATGCCAATCCCAAGGAATTTCTAGAGAGCCCATGAGTAGGACGGCTATGCTTAGTGATACCTGCTATGTATAGTACGGTACTTAGTACCTCCACCAAGGGAGCAGTGCAAACGTTGTACTAATCTGTCCTATTATAATTTAGGTCTCATGGCATTTCTAGAATGACGGCGGATATATCCGTTATCCCTCGAGATATTAGCAATTGACAACACAGCACACAGTACAGCAATCATCACTGTAATGTAGCGGTTGAACTGCTTCGTTCACTGACGATGTGTTGTGCAAAGCAATTCTTGAATAACATATGTATAAATCCTTTGTGCCTAGTGATATTTAAACTTGTGTATACGGTGCGTAGTACATATAAAGACACAGCACCTTTGCCGATGGATTAATCTGATCACAGATGTTCTATGTTGAGCAGAATTTCCAGAATAGGAAGGGACATGTCTAGTATAGCTAGAAATATAATCAATGGTCAACACAATATTGGCTAATGCCATCATCACCGTACTGTATCGTTCGAACTACTTTGTTCACTCACGATGAAAATTCCAAAGCACGTCTGGAATAATCAGTGTCTGGTTCTGTTATGTCCTGGGATATTTACAGTATACAGCACGGTACCTTGTACATCCAGCAACAGAGCAACGTTGCCATGGGATTAATCAGTTCAATGATGGTTTAGATTATATAGCAGTTATAGAACGGCAATATACAGATCCATTATCCCTCGTGACATTACCAATTGTCAACACAGTACTGAGTACAGCCATCGTCAGTGTGTTATATACGTTGTAACATCTCCAGAGCGATCAATGTATAATCCGGCTATGGCTAGAGATATTTAAAACGGACAGTACGTTTCTGAGAATATACAGCATCAGAGCACAGTTGCCGTTATAATAGTCTGTTCAATTAACTAAAATTCTATAGCAAGTCCAGAATGGCAATACACAACAAAGTCCTGAGTGCAGGCTTCATCACAGTGCGGCTAATGTTGGACCATTTGTCCGCCGATGATGTGAATTCAAAGGTAAATCTAGAAAAATAAATGTATAGTAATCTTACGGCTGGGGATATGTACAATTGGCAGTTCGGTGCTCCGTACGTCCACAAAAAGAGCAGAGTATCCTTTGGAATAATCTGTTCAACGATCATATTGATTCTGTAGCAACTTTAGAATGACAAATAACATATCCAATATTCCTCGAGATATTAGCAATTGACAACACGTTACTGAGAAGAGACATCTTAACAGTGCCGTAGGCGTTGGATTACTCTGCTCAATGATGACGTAAGCTGTAAAACCAATTGTAGAGTATCTTATGTGCGGTAAAGTTATGGCTAGTGATATCTACAATTCACAGTGCGGTGTTCAGTACTTGCACCAACACGGCATAATTCCCGCTGGATTTATCTGTTCTATATTCTTTAAATTCTATTGCAAGTCTAAAACTGCAAAACACGTGTCCTTCATCTCTCGTGGTATTCAGAACTGGCAACACAACTCTGATTATAGTCATCATCACAGTGCTGCAGCTGTTGCACCATTTGTTCACTGATTATGTAATTTCAAAGGTAAATCTAGGATAATGAAGGAATAATGCGGGTATGGAAAGATATATATACAATTGACGGCGCGTTACTCAATGCTTACGACAACGGCTCATTCTAGACGTGGCATTTAGGTGTTCTGTGATATATAGAAACCATAGTAATCCTAGAGCGACAAATGACAGATCCATTATCCCTGGAGATATTAAGAACAGACAACAAGATTCTGAGTACGGCCATCATCACAGTGCAACAGCCGTTGGACTACTTTTTCCACTGTTGGCGTAAAATCCAAAGCAATTCCAGAATAATCAATATATCGTACGTCTATGACTAGAGGTTTTTCCAATTGACAGAACGGTAATTTATACATTCACCAAGAAAGCACTGAAGCCGTTATATTAATATGTACAATGATGGTTTAGACCCTATCGCAATTCTAGAATGACAAAAGACAGATACTCTATCCCTCGACACATTAGCAATTGGTGACAAAGTACACAGTACAGCAATCTCCAAGGTACTGCAGCCATTTTATTACTCTCACCACTGACGATGCGTATTCTTATGCAATTCTGGAACAATCTATGTATAGCACGGCTGTGGCCAGAGCCATTTCCAACTGACAGTAAGGCTCTATGTACGTTCACATGTGGAGTACAGCAGCCGTTGGATTCTTCTGTTCAATGATGCTTTGTATTCCATAATAATTATAGCACGGCAAAGTATACACCCATTATCCCTCGAGATATTAGCAATTGACAGCACATTAGTGAGTACAGCCATCATCAGAGTACCGTGGCCGTTCGACTACTTCCTTCAATGGCAATGTAAGTTCCAACGCAATTGTGGTGTAAATAATGCATATTACGATTCTGTCTTGAAATACATCCTTAAGACAGTACGGTACTTAGTACATCCAACAGCAGAGCATTGAAGCCGGTGAATTGTTCTGCGCAATAATGAATTGGATATTGTTGCAATTGTAGAATGACAAAGGGAAGTTCCATTATGCTTCGAGGTATTAACAACTGACGACACAGTACTGAGTACAGTTATCATCGAAGTAATGTAGACGTTCAACTGCTTTGCTCGCTGGTGATGCGAATTACAAAGAAATTCTGGAATAATCAACGCATAGTACAGTTATATCTAGAGATGTTTCCAACTGACATCACAGTACATAGTGTATCCATCAGCTGATCGCTGCATCATGTTTATTATTCTTTTCGTTGGCGACTTCGGCTTCGAAGCAAGTCTACAATAACGAAATAGAGATCCATTATCCCTCAAGATATTTGCAATTGACAACACAGGACTGATTAGAACAATCATAGGAGGAATGTAGCCGTTGAACTACTTCCTGCGTCGATGATATAAATTCGGATGTGACTCTGGACTAACACATGTACATTGCGCTTATGCCAAGTGAGATTCACAATTAACAATACGGTAAAAAGCACATCGACCGGCAGTGTACTGCTGCAGTTGCATTGAGTAGTTCACGGAAGATGAATGTGCAAGTGCAATGGAAGTATGAAAAATGAAAGCCCATTGTGCCTCGAGCAGTTTACAATTGACAACACAGTACTGAGCACGGCATTCATCATGGTATTGTAGCCTGTTTTGTCCACTCGAGGCGTAAATACAAGAAGCAATCCTGGAATAATCAATGTATATTGCGGTTATGGCTTGAGACATTTCCAATTGACAGTACGGTACTCATTACGTCCACCGATACAGCACTGTATCTGTTGGATTAATCTGTTCAGTGATGAAATCATCTCTATAACAATTCTGGAATGATACGATACAGGTCCAATGACCAACGAGATGTTAGCAACTGACAACACAGTACAGCGCACAGTCATCATCACAGTTATGCAGCCGTTGAACCACTTTGTTCACTGATGTTGTAAGTTCCTTGGCAAATCTGGAATAACCAGTGTATTGTATGGATATGGCTGCAGATATTGCAATTGACAGAACGGTACTCCGTACATTTGTCTATAGAGCACAGTTGCAGTTGGTTTAATCTGTTCAGTGATGGTTTACGTGCTATAACAATTCTGGATGGACAAAATACGGATCCACTGATACTCGACATATTAGCAGATGACGACGCTGTACTGAGTACAGCTATCATCACAGTAATGTAGCCGTTGAACTGCTTCGTTCACTGTTGATGTAAACTCCTAAGCAATTCTGGAACAATGAATATATGGTACGGTTGTGGCTAGAGGTATCACCAACTGACAACAATGTGCTAAGTACGTCCTTCAGCGCAGCACTACAGTCGCTGTATTAATCAGTTAAATGACGCTGTACATATTATACCTATTCAAGAATGAAAAAGGACAGACCCATTATCCCTCGAGAAATTTAAAGTTGACAACACTGTAATGAGTGCAGCCATTGTCACAATACTGTAGCCGTTAGAATGCCATGTTCACCGATGAAGTAGATACCAAAGCAATTCTGGTAGAATCATTGTATATTACGGTCGTGGATTGAGGCATTTGCAACTGACAGCACGGAACCAATTACATTTTCCAATATGCAAATTTTTCCGGTAGATTAACAAATACAGTGGTGATTTGGATATCCTAACAGTCATAGAATGACAAAAGACGAATACATTATACCTCGAGGCATTTACAGTTGACAACACAGTAAAGAGTACTGGCATCGTAGCAGTATTGTGGCCGTTTGACAACTATCCTCACCGATGGTGTATGTTCCAAAGCTATTCTGGAATAACCCTCGTATATTACGGTTATGGACAGACACATTTACAATTGACAGTACTGTACTTCCTACATCTTCCAACAGAGCACATTAGCCGCTGGATTAATCACTTCATTAATGTTTTAAATTGTATAGCACATCTATACGCAGAACAGATTTCAGTCACCATAACAGTACAATAGCCGTTGGATTAGTGTGTTCGTAGATCATTTAAGTTTCACAGCGATACTAAAATAATCAGTGCACCGTAAGGTTTTGGTTTGGGTTATTTACGATTGACAGTACGGTGCTTATTGCATCCATTAACAGAGGGGTGTAGACGATGGTTTAATCTGTCCAATGACGATATAGATCCTATA
>NW_016926721.1:0-781 GCF_001483705.2 Eufriesea mexicana
ATCCATACATATATAAATCCATACAATCGTACATCCGTACATTCGTCCATACGTACCTCAATCGATTCGCAATTCCACCCATCCACAGCTCCATCCACGCATACATACATGCATACATACATCCATACACACATCCATACAAACATCCGTACATACATCCATGCGTACATCCGTACATACATCCATACAATCATCCATACATACATCCCTGTATACATCCGTATACACATCCATACATACACCCATACACACATCCTTACATACATCCATACATCCATCCATCCATACATCCATACATCCACCATCCATATATCCATAGATCCATCCATTCGTACTTCCATTCTTCGATACATCCATCCGTCCATACATCCATACATATAACATACATACAAGCATCCATACATACATCCATGCATACATCCATACATACATCCATACTACACATCCAAGCATACATCCATACATACATCCATACATACATCCATACATACATGCATACATCCGTTAATCCCTCTAACCATAACTCGATCTATACATACACCCATGCATCCATACAGCCATCCATCCATCCATCCATCCGTTCCTTTCATCCATTCTTCCATACACACCTCCATCCATACACCCATCGATCCATACATATATCCATCCGTACATCCGTCCACCAATCATTCAATCCATCAATACATCCATACATACACCAATACACACATACATACAGCCATACATCCATACATCCGTCCATAGATCCATACATATATACCTCTACAAACCCATACGTATA
>NW_016926722.1:0-3092 GCF_001483705.2 Eufriesea mexicana
GATAACTATGAAGCCGCGTGGAAGCGCCTGCATCACATCTACGACGACAAGAGGGTGCTGATCTTGCGCCATGCCTCGATGCTGTGCAACATGCAGCCCTTCGACGATACGCCAGAGGCGCTCCGAGGCATGGCGAATCATGTACAGGCGCAAATGAAATCCTTGTTGGCATTGGGCAGATCGGCAGATGATATCAACAACGACCTAGTCTCTAGTCTCATCATTATGAACATGGGGAAAGAGACGCGCCGCAATTGGGATATGAGCAGGTCCGGAACCAAGCCACCCACCATCGACGAAACGACGACTTTCCTGATCGAAGCAGCAAAGGACAGGGACCTCAATAAAACCATCCTTTCGCGGTGCCCGATAAGGGACGCGACTCCACGGACCAGTACGCCACGTATCCGGACGAGACCCCACGCGGCCCAAACGCGATCAGGCGACCATCGTCCGCGAACGCCACCCGCGCACCCTACGCGTACGCAAACATATACGGCGTGTACGAAGTCCGGCGGATCGCCACCCAACTCCCCACGCCAGTCTCTGGAACGAAATCGAGGGCGCGCAAGACCCACTTCGCCGCGAACGAACGCGAAGAGGAAGGGAAGCCCTCCGTTCAACGCTCCCTGCGTTGCGTGCGAATCGAACGCGCACCCCCTGTACTGGTGCCCCAAATTTAAGGAAATGCCGGTATCCCAACGAATCGAGGTAGCCCGTCGACAAAATCTGTGCCTCAATTGCTTACGGCCGGGTCACGCGGCTGAAAATTGCAAGGCAGGGCGGTGCGTTGTGTGCAACGGGCTACACAACTCAAAACACCACCAGGATGCTAGAATCTGACCCGATGCGGACAAAAGGGAAGCCGTCAAGGAAAAGCCGAAAACGGCACCGCCCCTGGACCATGGAAACGAAATCCTCGCCACCGCGATCGTCCACATCCACGATCGCGATGGAAGACAACACGAATGCAGAGCTTTGATCGACACGGTTTCGACGGCGAATTTTATCACCGAGGATCTGGCGGAAAAACTGAAGATCCCGGCAACACCGTGCACCACCACAATCGAAGCGTTGAGTCTGCAAAACACGAGAACGAATGGCATGATAACCGCCACGATCAGGTCCCGGGTATCGAACTTCACGCGTTCATTGAAGTTTCTTACGATACCTAGGATCACGGGACTAATACCAGATCGGCAAGTCGACCGAGCGCGCTTGCCGATCCCAGCCAATGTGAAACTGGCGGATCCTCAGTTTCACCGCCCGCGGCCAGTTGACATGCTCATCAGCGTCGGACCCACGCTATCGAGCATGAGCATCGGTCAACTGCGGCTTTCCGCTCACGACCAACCCGACCTCATCCTGCAAAAGACGCAATTCGGTTGGGTCATCGGGGGGAGTGGGACAGCAACTAAGTCACGGACGAGACACAAGACCTTCATCACTCAACCGACTTTCGATCTAGAGAAATTTTGGGCCGTTGAGGAAGGTCCCCAGAAACAACATCTGACCGCGGAAGAACAGGAATGCGAACAGCACTTCCAGGACAGCGTCAGTCGAGACGAAACTGGTCGCTATACCGTCGCGCTACCTTTCAACCAACGGAAGGAAGAACTCGGAGAGTCACGGTCCCAGGCCCTCAGACGGTTATTGGCGATCGAAAAGAAATTCAGCCGCGATCCGGAGCTGAAACGAGAGTATACTGCCGTTCTGAGGGAATATATTGACCTCGGCCACATGAGTGAGGTGCAGCCGTCGTCCGATACCGGCGGTTTCTACCTGCCTCACCATGCCGTCATTAAGCTTGCGAGTACCACCACGAAGGTACGAGTCGTCTTCGATGGCTCGGCGAAGTCAAGTACCGGGCTGTCGTTGAACGACGCGCTCATGGCAGGGCCAACGATACAAGAAGACCTGTTCGCGCTTCTCACACGTTTTCGAGCACACGCCTATGTCCTCACGGGAGATATAGAAAAAATGTACAGGCAATTCAATGTGAGACCACGAGACCGACGGTATCAACGGATCCTATGGCGCGATAACCCAGACCAACGGATCAAAACGTACGAGTTGAACACGGTCACGTTCGGTCTGTCACCAGCCCCTTTCCTCGCGATTCGAGCACTTCATCAACTCGCCGAAGACGAAGCGCATAACGCTCCAAATGCGTCGGTCATACTTAAGCTGGATCTCTACGTGGATGACCTCCTGACCGGCGCTGATACCTACGAGCAAGCGTTAAGTCTCCGCGAAGAGATCGTCGGGATTCTCCAGAGCGGAAGGCTCAACATTCGGCAATGGGTGTCGAATGAACCGTCACTCCTCACGGGTCTATCCGAAGAACAAATCCATCCGAAGTTCTTCGGAGATTCTTCTATTAAGACGCTGGGCATTGCTTGGGATCCGCGAGAGGACAACATCGTGTACACGGTAGAACCCACCTTCGACGACAGGGTCACCAAACGAACGATCTTGCCAGCGATCGCCAGGATGTTCGATCCGTTGGGTCTTTTAGCGCCGGTTATTGTAACGGCCAAGATCCTGATACAAAGGTTGTGGCAATTGAAGGTACATTGGGACGAGTCCCTCCCCAACGACGTACATTCCGAGTGGACCAATTACGCGCAGCAATTCAACAAGCTGAATCAGGTCTCCTTCCAGCGCCACGTGTCACAAAAATCAACGAAAAGGACAGAGCTCCATGGTTTCTGTGACGCAAGCGAGCGAGCATACGGCGCATGCATCTACGTGCGAACCACAGATGAAAACGGTCGTATCAAGGTACAGCTCCTATGTGCGAAGTCACACGTCGCACCGCTGAAGGTGATCAGCATCGCCAGGTTGGAGCTGTGCGGGGCACTCCTACTAACGACCTTGTATACGACCGTCCAAAGGGCCTATGTGCAAGGGTTCACTAACGTCACCTTCTGGACAGACTCGACAATTGTCCTCAATTGGTTAAGAAGGGAGCCAAGTACGTTAAACGAATCGGGTATCCGAGATACGCCAAAACACCAACATCTCACCTTGGCGACACATTCCAACAAGCGACAACCCGGCCGACCGAATATCACGAGGCCAAACGGCAG
>NW_016926723.1:0-17375 GCF_001483705.2 Eufriesea mexicana
TTGACGTGCCGAGACCACTATTTTGGTCTCTCCAGTGCAAAGCAGAGCACACTGGGGCACAGTTCAGTGCAGAAAACCAACGAATAGCGGTGTATAGCACAAAAGTCAAAGCCATAATGACCAAACCTACAACAAACTTGTCCAACAAAACGTAACCAAGCTGAACCTAACGTGCCGAGTGCACTATTCCTGGCGTACGCAGATGCAGTAACAACATGATGGAGCACAGTGCAGCCCGGAAGTCCATAGGATAGCAGTGTTGAGCACAAAGGTCAAATCTATCCTATCCTAACCCAGGATATCCTAACCCAGCCGAACGCAATTTAACTGAGACTATCGTGCTGCGACCAGCATTGCTGCCCTCCGCAGAGCCAAGCAGAGCATAGTAGAGGAGAGCAGAACACAGGAATACATAGAATCGGAGTGTATAGCAGTAGGGACAAAGAAATCCAAACCTAACCAAAGCTATAATAACATAGCCAAACGCACCCTATCTCATCATATCTTGGCGAGACCATTGTTCCTGGCCTTCCAAGAGCCAAGTGGAACATACTAGAGCACAGTAGAGCTCAGAAATCCATCGCATATCAGTGTACAGCGCAAAAGTCAAAGATACCCCAACCTAACCCATAGAAACCTAACATAACCAAACGTAACATAACTACTCATAACGCGAGGAGGACACTGGTTCTAGGCTCCCCAACGCAAAGCAGAGCATATAAGGGCACAGTAGAGCGCAGAAGTCCACCGAATGGCAGTGTATAGCACAAAAAAGTCAAAGCTGTCCTCTCCTTTCCTAACCTAACATAACATAACCAAACGTAACTTAACTAAACCTGTGTTGCAACGAACACGTTCGCTGACCTCTCCAGATCCACTCAGAGCATATTAGAGCACAGTAGAGCGCACAGATCCTCTGAGTAGCTGTGTACAGCACAAAAGTAAAAGTTATCCTTTTCCAACCTGACCAAACGTAACATAAAGAAGCGCAACATAATCCAACCTAACGTAGCTAGACCACTACTACTGGCCTTCCCTGTGCCGAGCAGAACGTGCCAGAACACTGTAGAGCGCAGATATCCACAGAATAGCAGGTTATGCCAAGAAAGTCAAAGGTATACGAACATTGTCCTAACTAACGTCACCTAACCAAACTTAGCATAACTCAACCTAACGCGCCGCGGTCACTATTGCTAGCTTCCCCAGAGTCGAGTAGAGTATAGTAGAGCAGAGTAGAGCGCAGAAGCCCACCGAATGACAGTCTTTGCCAAGTAAGTCAAAACTATGCAAACCTGACCCAAACTATCGTAACTTCACCAAACGTAGCGTAAACAAGGCTTGCTTGACGACGCCAACATTACTGGCCACCATAGAGCCGAGCAGAGTGTAATAGAGCACAGTACAGCGCAGAAAACCACCGAATAGCAGTTTATACCGAGAAAGTCAAAGCTAGACGGACATAACCCGAACAAACGTGACATAGCCAAACTTACCATAACCAAGCCTAACGCGCCGCAGCCACAATTCCTGTCCTCTCCAGAGTCGATCAGAGCAGAGTGCAGCACAGAAGAGCGCAGAAATACATGGAATAGCAGTCTATGCCGGGAAAGTCGAAGCAACCCAGACCTAAATCAATCAATCATAAACAAACCAAACGTAACCATCTCAACCTAACGTGAAGGGACTACCATTACTGTCCTCTGCAGAATCGAGCAGAGTATAGTAGAGCACAGTAGAGCGCAGAAATCCATCGAATAACAGTGTATACCACGAAAGCCAAAGCTATTCAAACCTAACCCAGGCTGGCCTAACATAGCCAAACGAAACATATCTCAACCTAACGTGCAGAGACCACAATTGCTGGAATCCACATAGTCGAGCCGAGTATTGTAGAGCGCAGTAGAGCGCAGAAATCCATCGTATAACAGTGTAAACCACGAAAGCCAAAGCTATCCAGAACTAACACAAAATAGCCTAACATAAACAAGCTTAGCATAACACAAACTATCGTGCCGAAACCATTACTGCTGGCCCACCCAAAGCCAAGCTGAATGTACTGGAGCTGAGTGGAGTGCAGAAATCCGCCGAATGGCGGTTTATAGCGCAAAAGTCGAAGCTAGACCCTCCAAACCAAAGAAATCGTAACGTAGTCTATCGTAGCATAAGTCAACCTAACATGCAGAGACCCCAATAGCTGGCCTCCACAAAGTCAGGCAGAGAATATTAGCGGAGAGCAGAGCGCCGACACCCATGGAATCGCGGTCAACAGTAGAACGGTCGAAACAACTCCATCCTAACCAAAGCTAACATAACATAGCCCAAAGTATCCTATGCCAACATAATGTGTCGGGACCACAATTAGTGGCCTCCCCTGAGTCTGGCAGAGTGTAACAGAGCAATGTGGAACGTCGGAATCCAGCGAATTGTCGTGTACAGCACGAAAGTCGAATCTACACTGTCCTAACCAATCCAATCGTAATAGAACCAAACATATACTGACTTAACCTAAGGTCATGAGTCGAATATTAATGAAGTCGCCGGAGCCAAGCAGAATACACTAGAGCCCAGTAGAGGGCCGAAGGCCACCAAATAGCACAGAATAGCACAAATATCATATATATTCTATCCTGACCTGACCGAATCTAAGCCATGCAAACTTGGACTAATTAAACCTAACGAGCAGAGACCACAATTTCTGTCCTACCTGGTAACAAGCAGAACATGCCAGTACACAGTAGAGCGCAGGAAACCACCGAATAGCACTGTATAGCGCAAAAGCCTATGTTACCCTATCCTAACCTAATCAAACGTAACACAACGGAACGTAAGATAACCGAATGTAACGTGCCTAGACGGCAATTGCTGGCAGCCAAGCTGAGCATATTAGAGGGGAGTAGAACGCAGAAGTCCATCGAGTGGCAGTGTATAGGCAGAATCGTTTATTTTATCCTCACCTGGCACAAACTAACCTAACATAACCAAACGTAACCCGAAACGAACTAAAGCGCCGAGGCCAATATTGCTGGTCTACCCAGCCCCAAGCAGCGAGAATTAGAGCAGAGTAGAGCGCAGAAGTCCAACCTATAGCAGTGCATAGCACAAAAGAAATAGCTATACCCTCCTACCAGAGCCAAACGTAGCATAAACAAACGTAGCCTAAATAAAACTAACGTGCTGTGACCACTATTTTTGGCCTCCACAGAGCAGAGTAGTGTATACTAGAACCATGTAGCGCGAAAAAATGCACCGAAAAGCAGTGTACAGCACGAAGGTCACAGCTACACTATCCTAACCAGTCCAAACGTGATATAACCGTACGTAACCAAACGTAGGCAAACGTGCCGAGACCACTATTGCTGGAAACCATAGAGCCTAGCAGAATATGCTAGTGGACAGTAGAGCGCAGAGAGCCACCGCAAAGCAGATTATACCACAAAAGGCTAATATCTCCTAACCTAACCAGATCGAACCTAACCTAGCCAATTGTGGACTAACAGAACCCAACGTGCCGAGACCAATATTTCTGGCCGCCCCAGTGCAAAGCAGAACACACTACAGCACAGTAGATCGCCGATATCCACCGAAAAACAATGTATACGACGGAAGTCGAAACAAATCGAAGATAATCCAAACTAACATAACCTAACCGAACTTAGCCTAACTCAGCCTAACGTGACGAGACCACTATTTCTGGCCTTCTCGGTGCCAAGCAGAGCATATTACAGGAGAGTAGAGCGCAGAAATCAATGAAAACGCAGTGTACAGCAGAAAAGTCGAAACTATCCTATCTTAACCGTAGCTAACGAAACATAACCAAACGTATCATATCGCAACCTAATGTGCCCAGACCACTAGTACTGGCTTTCCCAGAGTATAGCAGAGAATAGTAAAGCAATGTAGAGCGTAGAAATCCAGCGGACAGCAGAGAATAGCAGAAAAGTCGAAGCTACGCTCTCCTAAGCTGCCCAAACGGAATAAAGCCAAACGAAGCCTAACTTAACCAAGCGTCCCGAGACCACTATTGCTGGAATCCGAGGAGTCAAGCAAAGTACACTAGGGCGGAGTGGACCGCAGAAAGCCACCAAATAGCAGCGAACAGCACAAACATCAATAATGTCCCAACCAAATATGACCTAACCAGACACAACCATTCGCAGCATGAACAAGCCTAACGAGCCGAGACTACTATTTCTGGCCTCCTGAAAGCCAACTTGAGCGAATTGAAGCACAGTGGGGCGCAGAAATCCACCGAATAGCGGGTCATACCACGAAAGTCATAGCTATTATATCCTACCCTATCCAAACGTAACACAAACAAACGTAGCATTACTTAGCCTAACGTTCTGACACCACAATTACTATCCTCTTCAGAGTGGCGTGGAGTATAGCAGAGCAGTGTGGAGCGCAGAAATGCGGCGAATATGAGTGTATACCACGTAAGTCAAAGCAATCCTCCCCTACCATAGCCTAAGCTAACCCGAACGAATAAGGCATATACCGAACTTTCGTGCCACGGCCACTGTTGCTGCCCTCCGCAGAATCGATCAGAGTATAGTAGAGGAATGTAGAGAGCAGAAATCAAGCGAATAGCAGCCTATAGCACAAAAGTCATGCCTACCCTCTCGGAGCCCAACCAATTGTAGCATACCAAGACGCAGCATAACACACCATAACGGGCAACGTCCACTATTGCTGGCCTCCACATAGTCTAGCGGAGTATAAGAGAGCAGAGCAGGCCGCAAAAATCCACAGAAAAACATTGTATACCACGAAAGTCTGAGCTATCCTAACCTAACACAGCCATACATATGCCAACCAAACGTATCATAACTCAACCTATCGTGACGAGACCACTATTGCTGGCCTCCCCAGGTTCCAGCGGAGCATAGTAGGTCAATGTCGAGCGCAGAAATCCACCGAATAGCAGTGTATAGCACTAAAGGAAGGGCTATCCTATCCTAACCCTCCCAAACGTTATAAAACCAAAGTTAACATGACTTAACTTACCGGCCCGAAACCTCCAATAATGGTGTCCGCAGAGCCAAACAGAATACACTACAGCGCCGTAGTGAACAAAAAGCGAACGAATAGCAGCGAATAGCACAAATGTCGAAGATACCATTACGCTATCTGTCCAATACTGACTCAATCATAAGTTAATAAATAAACCCAACGAGCCGAGACCACTATTGCTGGCCACTCCAGGGTGAAGCACAGCGACTTGGAGAACAGTAGAGCGCAGAAATACACAGATTAACAGCGTAAACCACGAAACTCAATGCTATGCAAGCCGAACCCAAGCTAACGTAAGCCAACCGGACGTAGCGTAGCTCAACCTAACAAGTCGAGGCAGCCATTGCTGGCCTCCTCACAAGCAAGCAGAGTATAATAGAGCAACGTAGTGCGCAGGAATCCGCCGAATAGCAGTGTACAGCACAAAAGTCAAAGCTATTATCTCCTAACCTATCAAAACGAAATATATTCAAACGTACTCTAACTTAATCAAACCTACCCATACCACTATTGCTGGAATCCCCAGAGCCATGCAGAATATACTAGAGAAAAGTAGAGCGCAGAAGACGACCGCATTCCGGTGTACAGCTCAGAAGTTGAAGAAATCGTAACCCAACACAGGCAAACAAATTCTAACCAAACGTGACAAAACGCAACCGGACGCGACGAGACCACAATTACTGTCCTCCCTAGAGTCGAACAGAGTACAATAGATCACAGTAAAGCGCAGAAATCCATCGAATAGCAGTCTATGCCAAGAAGGTCAAAGCTATCCAGACCAAACACACACAAACGTAACCCAACCAAACGTAACCAAAATCAAACTTACGGGCCGAGACCACAATTGCTGGCGTCCCCAAAGCCAAGTAGAACTTATTACAGGAGAATAGAGCGCTGTAATCCTTAGAATTGCAGTACATAGCACTAGAGTAAATGCTATTCTATTCAAACATAGCCAAACCTAACCTAACCGAACGCAACCGAACACAACATAACGTGCCGACATCGCTATTGCTGGCCTCCCCAAGTCCCAGCAGATCAAAGTAGAGCACAGTGGATGGCAGGAATTCACCGAATAACTGTGTTTAGCACGAAAGTCAAAGCCACCCTAACCAAACTCAGCCAAACCTAGCATAGCCGTTCGTCGCATATCTCAACCTAACATGCCGCGACCACTATTCCTGACGTACCCAGACGCAAGCAGAGTGTAGTAGCGAACAGTAGAGCGGAGAGGTTCATAGAAGAGCAGCGTGCAGCACAACAGACGTACATATCATATCCTAATGCAACGTTACCTATACCATACGAACATATTCTGTCGCAGCCTGATATGACGCGAACACAATTGCTGGCCTCACGAGAGCCCAGCTGAGTACAGTAGAGCAATTTACAGCGCAGAAATCATCCGAAGGGAAATGTGTAGCACAAAGGTGTAAGCTACTCTATCCGAACCTAACCAAACATAACGTAACCAAACGTAACATACCCAAGCCTAACGTGCCGAGACCACTATTACTGGCATCCACATAGTTGAGCAGAGTATAGTAGAGCTCAGGAGATCGCAGAAATCAGCGGTATAGCGGTGTACTGCGCGTATGTCAAAGCTACCCTGTCCTAACCAGGACAAATCTAACGAAACCAAACGTAACATATCTTAGCCTCACGTGCCGAAACCACTATTGCTGCCCTCGCTAGGGCCATGTAGAACATATAGGAGGGGAGTAGAGAGCAGAAATCAGTAGAATCATAGTGCATAGCACAATTGTCGGAGTTACCCCATCCTAACATAGTCAGACATAACATAGCCGAACGTAGCCTACCTCAACATAACGTGCCGAGGCGGCTATTGTTGCCCCCCCCCAACGCCAACCAGAGCATATTAGAACACAATGGAGAGCAGAAATCCACCGAACAGCAGGGTATATCACAAAAGTCAAAGCTACCCTATCCTAACCCAACCAAACGTAACCAAACCAAACGCGGTCTAACTCCACCTAACGTGACGAGGCCATCATTGCTAACCTCCTCGGGCCCAAGCAGAGAATATTAGATCACAGTAGAGCGCAGAAAACCAACGAATAGCGGTGTATATCTCAAATGTCAAAGCCATCCTAACCAAGCTTACCCTGACATAACCTAACCACAAGTAACATAACTCAACCAAGCGTGCCTCGACCGCTATTGCTGCCCCTCACCCCCCGGAAAAATGCAGATGACAGTAGAGCAACGCAGGGCGTAGATATCGATCGAATAGCAGTGTAAAGTGCTGAAGTCGAAGCTACCATAACCAAACCTGACGTAACCTAGCCACGCCAAGCGTAACCTGACTCAACCTAGCGTACCGAGACCACTATTTCTGGCCCCCCGTCAGTCGAGTAGGGTATAGTAGAGCAATGTAGAGCGCAGCCATCCAGCGAATAGCAGCGAACAGCACAAAAGTCAAAGCTGTGTTATCCTAATCTTACCAAACGTAACATAACCAAACGCGAAATACCTCAGACCAACGTTGCGAGCCCAAAACTGCCGGCCTCACCATAGCCATGCAGCATATACTAGAGCTTAGCAGCGAGCAGAAACACACGGTATACCAGTGTGTTGCACAAAAGACGAATCTATCCTAAACAAACTGAACCTAACATTACCTAACCAAACGTAACCTAACTCAAACAAACGTGTCACCATTGCTATTGCTGGCCCCATACAGACAAGCAGGGGTTAGTAGAGCAATGGGGAGTGCAGATATCGACCGGACAGCAGTGCAAAGCACAAAAGTCACACCCTATCCGAACCTAACCTATCTCAACATAACGTGCCGAGGCGACTATTGTTGCCCCCCCCCAACGCCAACCGGAGCATATTAGAACACAATGGAGAGCAGAAATCCACCGAACAGCAGGGTATATCACAAAAGTCAAAGCTACCCTATCCTAACCCAACCAAACGTAACCAAACCAAACGCGGTCTACCTCCACCTAACGTGACGAGGCCATCATTGCTAACCTCCTCGGGCCCAAGCAGAGAATATTAGATCACATTAGAGCGCAGAAAGCCAACGAATAGCGGTGTATATCTCAAATGTCAAAGCCATCCTAACCAAGCTTACCCTGACATAACCTAACCACAAGTAACATAACTCAACCAAGCGTGCCTCGACCGCTATTGCTGCCCCTCACCCCCCGGAAAAATGCAGATGACAGTAGAGCAACGCAGGGCGTAGATATCGATCGAATAGCAGTGTAAAGTGCTGAAGTCGAAGCTACCATAACCAAACCTGACGTAACCTAGCCACGCCAAGCGTAACCTGACTCAACCTAGCGTACCGAGACCACTATTTCTGGCCCCCCGTCAGTCGAGTAGGGTATAGTAGAGCAATGTAGAGCGCAGCCATCCAGCGAATAGCAGCGAACAGCACAAAAGTCAAAGCTGTGTTATCCTAATCTTACCAAACGTAACATAACCAAACGCGAAATACCTCAGACCAACGTTGCGAGCCCAAAACTGCCGGCCTCACCATAGACATGCAGCATATACTAGAGCTTAGCAGCGAGCAGAAACACACGGTATACCAGTGTGTTGCACGAAAGACGAATCTATCCTAAACAAACTGAACCTAACATTACCTAACCAAACGTAACCTAACTCAAACAAACGTGTCACCATTGCTATTGCTGGCCCCATACAGACAAGCAGGGGTTAGTAGAGCAATGGGGAGTGCAGATATCGACCGGACAGCAGTGCAAAGCACAAAAGTCACACCCTATCCGAACCTAACCTAATCTGGCCAATCCGAACGTAACCCAACTCAACCTAACGAGACGGGTCCACTATTGCTGGCCCTGCCAGAGCCAAGCAGAACACGATAGAGCATAGTAGAACACAGAAATCAGCCGTACAGCAGCGTATAGCACGAGAGTCCAAGCTATCCTATCCTAACCGTGCAAAACGTGCCGTAACCGAACGTAACCTCACACAGCCTAACGTGCCGGGACCACTATTGCCGTCCTCGCCAGAGCCAAGTAGAGCATATTAGAGACATGTAGAGCGCAGAAATCCACCGAATGGCTGTGTATAGGACAAAAGTCAAAGCTACCCTCTCCTAACCTGACCGATCGTAAAATAACGGTACGTAATATATCTCAACCTAACGAACCGAGACCACTATTGCTATCCCCCCAAGAGGCAATCAGAGCAAATTCCAGCACAGTAGTGCGCAGAAATCCTCTGAATATATGTGCATAGTACAAAAGTAAAAGCTACTCTGGCCAAACGTAGCGCAAGCTAACCTAAGCGAACGTAACCTATCTCACCAAAACGTGCAGAGACCACTATTGCTGTCCTTCCCAGTGCAAAGCTGAAAACATTAGAGGGCTGTAGAGAGCTGGAATCCACCGAATGGCAGTGTATGGCACACCAGTAAAAGCTCCCACCTCATAAGGGAGCCAATCGTAGCACTGCCTGGCGTAACCTGACGGAAACTAACGTGCAGCCTCCACAATAGCTGGCCTCGCCAGTGCCAAGCAGAACATATTAATGTATAGTAGAACTCAGAGATACATAGAATCGAAATGTGAATAGGAAAAGCGTAAGCCAGCCAAGCTTGACCCAAGCCAACAGAGCCTAACTAAAAATAGCATACCATAACGTAACGTGCCGCGACCACTACATAATACCACAACCTAATGTGCCGAGACCACTATTACTGGCCGCCCCAGAGCCGAGCAGAACGTACAAGGGCACATTATAGCACAGATATCCACCGCAATGTTGTGTAGAGCACAAGAGTCAAAGGTATAGTCTAACCCAAATAAACCTAACCCAAACAAACGTTACCAAACTCAACCTAACCTGGCTTGACCAGTATTGCTGACATCCCCAGAGACAAGCGCAGTATATTAAAGCAACTTAGAGCACAAAAATCCACCGGAAAGCAGTGTATAGCACAAAAGGCAGAGCTATCCTAACCTAACACAACGCAATCTATCCCAATCGATAGTAACATATCTCGACCTAACTTGCCGCGACCACGATTGCTGGCATCCCCAGAATCGAGCAGAGCATAGTAAAGCACGGTGGAGCCCAGAAATCTACCAAATAGCTGTGTATATCGTGAAAGCCGAAGCTACTATTTCCTAGCCTATCCAAACGTAGGAAAAAAAGGTAGCATAGCATAACCAAAAGTGCCGCGAACACTATTACTGGAATTCCCAGAGCCAAGCAGAACACACTGAAGCACAGTAGAGCGCAGGAAGTCACCAAATAGCAGAAAAGGGCACAAACGTCAGAGACACCCTAACCTTACCTGACCTTACCTAACTCAAACTAGGGTAGACTATCTGAGCGTAACGAGCCGAATCCTCTATTGCTGGCCTACCCAGAGCCGAGCAGAGCATATAACAGCACAGTAGCGCGTAGAAATCCAACCAGTAACAGTGTATAGCACAAAGGCCGAAGCATTCATAACAAAACATAGCGCAGCCTAGCCTAACCGAACGCAACCTGACACAGCCTACCGTGCCACGAACACTACTTCTGGCCACATCAGGGTCGAACGGAGTGTAGTTTAGCAACATAGATATCAGAATCCCACCGAATAGCAGTGTATGGCACAATCATCAAGGTCACCCTATCCTAATCTAGCCAAACGAAACAGAACCAAACGCAACCAAATACAACCAATCGTGCATAGACCACTATTACTGGCCTCACCACCGCGAAGCAGAACATATTAAAGGAAAGTGGGGTGCAGAAGTTAAGAGGATGGCAATGTATAGCAGAAGAGCCAATGCTATCCAAACATAACAGTGACGAACCTACCCTAACCAGACTTAACCCAACTCAACCTAACTTGCCGAGAACGCTATTGCTGGCATCCCACATCCAAGAAAAGCATACTACAGAACAGCAGAGCGCACGAAACCCACCGAGCCGCAGTGTGTAGCACAAGAGTCAGATCTATCCTGTCCTAGCCAAACAAAACGTGAACTAACCAAACGTATCCTGACTCAACCTAACTTGCCGAGACCACCCTTGCAGGCCTCCTCCGAGCCGAGAAGAGTATGGTAGAGCAGTGTAGTGCGCAAAAATCCACCGAATATCAGCGTTCAGCACAAAAGTCGAAGCTTCTCTGTCCTAACCTATCCAAACGTAATAAAGCCAAACGTAGCCTAACATAACCTAACGAGCCTACACCATTATTACTGGCACCCCAGAGCCAGCCAGAATACAATAGAGCACAGTAGAGCGCAGGAAGCCACGAAATGGCAGTGAAGAGCACAAATGTCTAGGGTAACCTATCCTGATCAGACGCAATCTAACCATTCCGAACGCGGACTAACTAGGCGTAATGAGCGGAGTCCGCTACTGCCGGCCTCCACGTATCCAAGCAGATCATATTAAACGAGACCAGATGGCAGAAGTCCAAGGTATGGCAGTGTATAGCAGAAGAGTCAAAGCTACCCTAACCTAACCCAGACACACCTAACCTAACCAAACGTAACCAAACACAACCGAACGTGCCGCGAACACTACTGATGACATCTTAGAGCCAGTCAGAGCTTATTATAGCACATTAGAGTACAGAAATCCACCGAGCAGAAGCGAATACCACAAAAGTCAGATCTATCTTTTCCCAACCTAAGCAAATGTAACATATCCACGCGTAATTTAACTCCACATAACGTGCTGAGACCACCATCGCTGGCCCCGCGCAGCCAAGCAGAGCATATTAGACCACAGAATAGCGCAGCAGTTCGCCGAATAGCAGTACATGGCGCAAAAGTCAGTGCCACTCTCACCTGCGCTAAACAAACGTAACATAAACAAACGTAGCCTAAATGAAGCTAACGTGCCGGGACCACTATTACTGGACACCCTGGAGTCAGCCAGAGTAGAGTAGGGAAACGAAGAACGTAGAAACACGCCGAATAGCATTGTATAGGACAAAAGTCACAGCTATCCTCTCCTAATCGTTCCAAACGTAATACAACCGAACGCAACGTAACTTAACCTAACATGCAGAGACCACTTGCTGGCCTGCCCAAAGCCAAGAAGGATATTCTAGGACACAGTAGACTGCAAAAAGCCGCCAAATAGCAGTGTATGGCACAAGAGTCGAAGACATCCTAACCCAACCTAACCAAATGTAGAATAACTAAACCAAACATGCCGCGACCTCTATTGCTGGCTTCCCCGGAAACAAGGAGGATTTAATGAAGCGCAGTGGAGCACAGAAATCCGCCGCAATGGTGTGTAAAGTCGGAAAGTATGTGATACCCAAACATTGCTAGACCAAACCTAACCCAACCAAATGTAACCCATTACAACCAAACGTGCCTAGCCCACTATTTCTGGCCTCCCCTCCGCCAAGCAGGGCGTATGAGAGGAGAGTACATCGCAGAGGTCCATGGGACGGGAGTGTATAGTACGAAAGTCAATGATATCCCAATCCCACACAAACAAACCTTACCTAACCAAACGTAACCTCACTCCTCCTTACGCGCCGCAGCTATTGTTTCTGCAATTCCCAGAGAAAAGCAGGGTACATTAGATGACAGTAAAGCGCATAAGTCCACCGAATGACAGTGAACAGAACAAAAGCCAAAGCTATCCTATCCCAAACTAACCACGCATAACACAAGCAAACGTATCCTAACTAAACATAACTTGCCTAGACCACTATTGCTGACCTCCACTGAGAAGAGCAGAATATACTATGGCACAGTAGAGCGCAGAAATCCGTCGAACGACAGTCTATACCACGAAAGTCAAAGCGACGCAAACCAAACCCAACCGAACGTAACCTGACTCAAACAATCGTGCCGACAACACTATGACGCGGCACCCAGGAGTCGAGCAGAGTACAGTAGAGCAACGTATAGTGTAGAAATGCACCGAATATTGAAGTATAGCACAAAAGTCAAAGATAACCTTTTCTAACCTAACCAAACGTAACATAACTGAACGTGCCCTAACGCAACCTATAGAGATATGACCACTAACGCTGACCCCCCAGTGTCGAACAGAGTATAGTAGAGGGCAGTAGAGCGCAGAAAGCCCCCAAATAGGAATATATAGCACAAAAGTCAAAGATATCCTAGCCTAACCAGACATAACATAACCCAAGCAAACGTAAACGTAGAGTAACTAAAGCTGGCGAGCCGCGACCACTATTACTGGCTTCCCCATAGGCAGCAGTGAATGCTAGTGCATGGTAGAGCGTAGAAATCTGCCGAATAGCAGCGTATACCACGAAAGTCATATCTATCCATGCCTAACCCAAACTAACGTAACGTAACCAGACGTTAGGTAACTCAGCCTGGGGTCCACAAAGACAAGCATAGTGTGATAGGACTCAGTATGGCGCAGAGGTCTGTTGGATAGCAGTGATGAGCACATATGTCCAAGCTATTCTAACCTAACCCAACCTATCCTAGCATGACCAAAAGATTTCTAACTCCACCTGACGCGCCGCGAGCAGTATTGCTGGCCTCCAGAGAGCCAAGCAGAGCATAATATAGGAGAGAGGTGCGTTGATATCCATAGAATCGCAGGGTCTAGCAAAAAAGTCTAAGCCATCCAACCATTACCAAAGCTAACATAAAATTAGCAAGCGGATCCCATCTCAACCTAATGCGCCGAGACAACTATTGCTGGCTTCCCCGTTGCCAACGAGGGCATATTGGAGGATAATATAGTGCTGATGCCCATAGAATGCCACTGCATAGCACAAAAGTCAATTATATCTCATCCTAACCAGAACAAGTCTAACCTAATCAAATGTACCCTACCACAACATAACGCGCCGCTGCAACTATTTCTGGAATACCCAGAGCAAAGCAGGGAAAGCTAGGTCACAGTAGAGCACAGAAATCCAACGAATAGCAGTGCACGGCACAAAAGACAAAGCTACCCAGGCCTCACATAACCGAGCGTAACTCAACCAAACGTAACAGGACACAACATAACGTGCCCAGACCACTATTGCTGACACCACAGAGCAAAGCAGAATATTCTAGAGCACAGTGGAGCGCAGATATCTGCGCGCAGAAGTGTAGAGTACAAACGCCATAGATATATTAACCTTACATGGCCTAAACTAACCTAACCTAACCTAGCATAACTCAACATGACGTGCCGCAGCTACTGCTCCTGGCCTCCTCAGATCCACGCAGTATGCAGTAGAGCACAGTAGATCAGAGAAATCCACGGAAGAGCAGTGTAGAGCACGAAAAACTAAGTTGCGTATCCTAACCTAGCCGCACGTAACATACTCAGACGTAACCTAACCCAAACTTACATGACGAGACCAATATTGCTGGCATCCACAGAAACAAGTAGCGTTTACTAGAGCACAGTAGTGAGCTGAAGTGCACGGCATTGTAGTGAATAGCGCTAAGGTTGAAGATAACCTAACCTAACCTATCCTAACTTGATATAACAAAGCGTAGCATAGCACAACATAGAGTGCAGCGACCACTGCTGCCGGACTCCCAAGTGCGAAGAATAATACAGTAGAGCACAGCAGATCACACGGACCTTTTGGATACTAATGTATAGCACGATAGACAGAGGCATTCCAACCAAACTTAACCGAACATAACCCAACGAAACGTAACATAACTCTACCTAACGAGCCAAGACCAACATTGCTCGCAGCCACTGGGACGACAAGAGTATTGTAGAGCAATGTAGAGCGCAGGAATCAACCGTATGGCAGCGTATAGCACAAAAGTCGGTTACACCCTAACCAAGCCATATCAAACCTAAACTAACCAAACGTTGCATAACTCAACACAACGTGTCGCGAACACTTCTACTGGTATCCTAAGAGCCAATCAGAATATAGGAGGGTGCTGTAGATCACAGAAATCCACAGAAAAGCAGTGTATACTGCGAAAGTCAAAGCTATCCTGACCAAACTTAATCTAAGCTAACATAACCGAACATAGCCGTGCACAAACTAACATGCTGCTACAGCAATTGCTCGCATCTCCAGAGTCAAGGAAAGAAAGGTAGAGCAATATAGAGCGCAGAAATCGACCGAAGAGCAGTGTACCGCTCAAGAGGCAAAGCTATCCATTCTTAACTTATCCAAACATAATATAATCAAACGTATACCAACAGAACCAAACTTGCCGAGGCCACTATTCCTGGAATAGCCAGATCCAGGCAGAACATACTAGAGTACATTAGAACGCAGAAGTCCACTGCATTACAGTGTACAGAGCAGAGGTCAAAGGCATCTGAACCTATCCCAAACTAACCGAACCTAACCAAACGTAACATAACAGAACCTATCGCGCCGCGGCGACTATTTCTGCCCTCGACAGAGCATAGCAGAGCATATTATATCACAGTCGCGGGCAGAAATCGACCAAATGGCAGCGTATTACACAAAAGTCCAAAATACCCTCTCCTAACCTAACAAATCGTAACACAACCAAACGTAACATGACCCAATATAACGTGCAGCGACCATTATTGCTGGCCTACCGATAGCCAAGCAGAACATACTATAGCACAGTATTGCGCAGAAAGTCCTCAAATAGCAGTGTATAGCACAAAAGGCAAAGCAGTATGAACCAAACGTAGCCAAACCTAACCAAACCAAACGTAACATATCCCAAGCTACAGTGCCGAGACCGCTACTGCTGACCTCCCTAGAGTCGATCAGAGTATAGTAGAGCAACGTATGCCGCAGAAACCCGCCGAGTAGCTGTTTACAGCACAAAAGTCTAAGCAACCCTATCCTAACGTAGCCAAACGTAACATAACCAAACGCAGCATAGCTCAGGCAATCGTGCTGAGACCAAAACAGCTGGCCTCCACATAGCCAAGCAGAATATACTAGCGCACAATAGAGCACAGAAATCCGCAGAGCAGCAGTGTACAGCACAAACGTCAAAGACGTCCTGACCAAACGTATCCTAACCTAACCTAACCTAACGTAACGTACACCAACGAAACTGACCACGACAGCTATTCTTCGCCTCCCCAGAGAAAAGCAGGTGCTAGTAGAACATTGCAGTGTACAGATATCGACCGAATAGCAGTGTATATCACAAAAGCCAAAGACACCGTTCCAAAACCTATCCTAACCCAACCAAACCACGCGTAACATATCAGAGCCTAGCGTGCGGAAACTAATATTGCTGTAGTCCTCGGAGACCTGCAGAACACATTAGTGCACAACAGTGCGCAGAAATCCACCGTATAGCAGTGGACGGCACAAAAGTCAAAGCTATCCTATTCTAACCTGACAAAACGTAACGTAACAGAGTCAAACATATCATACCCAGACGTTCCGGGACCGCTATTGCTGCCCCCCTGTTACCCTGTCGCAACGTAGCCATACGGAACACAACCGGACGTAGCTTAACTTAACCTAACGTGCCGACACCACAACTGCAAGCCTCTACATAGCCAAGCAGAATATACGAAAGCACATTAGAGCTCAGTAATCCACAGCACTGCAGTGTGTAGCACAAAAGTGGAGAATACCCTAACGCAACATGTCCTACCATGACCAAACCGAACGAAGCCCAACTCAACGTATGGTGCAGAAACAAGAATTGACGGCATCCCTAGAGCCAAGGAGAGCATATTCGGGCAATGCAGATCGCATAATTCCCCAGAATGGCGGTGTGCAGCACAAAGGTCATAGCTGCCCTTTTCAAACCTTATCCAGCGTAACATAACCATACGTAATCTACCCTAAGCTAACGTGCCTCTACCAATATTGCAAGCCTACCGAGAGTCGAGCAGAGTAGGGTAGAGCACAGTAGGGGAGAGGCATCCACGGAATAGCGGTGTATAGCACAAAAGACCAATCTATCCTGTCCTAAACAAACCAATCGTAAAATTACCAAACGTAGCATAATACAGCCTGTCGTACCACGGCCACTACAGCTGGCCTCCCCAGAGTCCAGCGGAGTATAGTAGAGCACAGTCGAGCGCGGAATGCCACCAAATAGAATTGTACGGCCAAAAGTCAAAGGTATACTTACCTAACCAGACCTAACGTAACCTAACCACGTGTTGAATGACTAAACGTAACGAGCAGAGACCAATAATTCTGGCCTCCCCATAGACATGCAGTATGTACTAGAGCACAGTAGAGCGAAAAAATCCAACGAATAGCAGTGTATAGCCCAAAGTCAAGGATATCCTTACCTAACCTTGCTAATCGCAACCCAACGGAACGTAGACTATTTAAATCTAACGAGCCAAGTCCACTGTTACAGGAATCCCCTTCGCCAAGCGGGGCGTATTAGGTTAGAGTACAACGCACAGATCCATAGAAGGACAGTGTATAGCACGAAAGTTAAATATATCCTATCCCAGCACAAGCAAACGTAACCTGA
>NW_016926724.1:0-510 GCF_001483705.2 Eufriesea mexicana
TCCACAGAGACAAGCAGGTTGTGGCAGCGCACAGGAGAGCGCAGAAGTCAATGAAATAGCAGTCTATGGCAGAAAAGTCAAATCAATCCAAACATAGCCCAAACCAACATAACATATACAAACGAGGCATAACTGAAGGGCCAGGCAGAACGTAGTATATCACAGTAGAGCGCAGAAATCCACAGAACAGCGATTTATACAACGAAAGTCAAACCAAAGCACACCAAACCCAAACAAACGTAACAAAACCAAGCGTAGGTTAACTCATCCGAGCGTGCCGAGATAACCATTACTGGCCTCCCATGAGCAGAGGAGAGTATAGTAGAGCCATGTAGAGCGTAGAAATCCAACGAAGAGCAGTGTACAGGACGCAAGTCGTGTCTATCCTCTCCTTACCTATCATCTATCCTAACGTGATGCAAACAAACGCAACCAAACCTGGCGTGGCGTACCGAGATCAATATTGCTGAACTCCACAGTGACAAGCAGAATATACCAGAGCACAGTGTA
>NW_016926725.1:0-663 GCF_001483705.2 Eufriesea mexicana
ATAACGTCCCGCGAAAATAATTACTGGCCTCCACAAGGCCAAGCAACGTATACTAGAGCAGAGCAGTGCGCAGAAATTCACCGCACTGCAGGGCATAGCACATAAGCGGCAGACACCCTGACCTAACCTGACCTAACATAACCAATCCTAATGTCGTGTAACTAAGCATGACGTGACGAGGCGGATGATGGTGGCCTCCATAGAGCCAAGCAGAGCACGTTAGAGCACATTAGAGTGCAGAAATCCAACGAAGCGCACTGAACAGCACAGAAGTCAAGGACGAACCTATCGTAACGTAACATACCCAAACGTAGCCTAGCTCGACCTAACAAGACGAGACCACCATTACTGGCTTGCACAGAGACAAGCAGAATATACTAGAGCACAGTAGTACGCAGAAATCCTCCGCATTGCAGTGAATGGCACAGAAGCCGTAGATATCCTAACATAACCTGACCAAGCTATACCTAGCAAAAAGTAGCATAGCTCAGCAGGGCCTGACGCGAACACTGCACCTGGTCTCCACAGAGCAAAGCAGAACGTAGCAGAGCACAGTAGATCACAGAAATACGCCGAAAAGCTGTATACAGCGCGAAAATTAAAGTAGCAATTCCTAACCAAGACAAATGTTTCATTCCCAAACGTAGCCTACGTCAACCTAAC
>NW_016926726.1:0-896 GCF_001483705.2 Eufriesea mexicana
CAATACACACATCCATACATACATCCGTTCTTCCGTCAATCCACCCAACCATTCATCCACCCTGATATCCATATATCCATGCATCCGTACATCCATACATGCGTACATCAGTACATCCATACATTCATACATACATACATGCATAACGCAAATACATCCATACATTCAAACATCCATACATACATACATACATACATTCATACAAACATCCATCCATATGTGCATCCATCCATACATCCATAAATCCAGACACCTATACATCCATAATTCCATCCACCCATACACCCATCAAACAATATGTACATCCATACATACATCCATACATACATCCACACATACATCAATACATTCATCCATACATGCACCATAACATTCGTCCATACATACATCCATACATACGTCGTTCCATACATCCATACATCCATAAATAGATACATCCATACAAACATACACACATACATCCACGCATACATCCATCCATCCATACAGCCAAGTCCTTACATACATCCATACATCCATCCATACATGCATCCATAAATATATCCATACATACATCCGTACATCATCCATACATCCATCCATACATGTATCCATACATACGCCCTTCCATACACGCATCCATACATACATACATGTATCCGTTCATAAATCTATCCATACATCCGACATACATCAATACATACATCCATACATACTCCCATACATACATCCATACATACATGAGTACATACAGCCTTACATAGATCCATACTTACATACATACTTCCGCACACCCATCCGTCCAAGCATCCACCCATCCATACATTCACCTATCCATACAACCTTCCATCCATACATCCACCCACCAATCCAGCCATTCATCCATGCACCCAAACACGCATCAATACACAGATCCA
>NW_016926727.1:0-249 GCF_001483705.2 Eufriesea mexicana
CATCCATCCATACATCCGTAAATGCATACAGCCATACATCCATACATCCATACTTCCATACATACATTCTTCCATACATCCGTCCATCCATAAATCAATCCATCCATACATGCATCAAACCAAACAACCATTCATCCATACATACAACCATCCATACCACCATCTTTCCATACATCCATCCATCCATACATCCATCCATCCATACATCCATACACCCACAGATCCGTACATCCATAAATCCTTCCACTC
>NW_016926727.1:329-3495 GCF_001483705.2 Eufriesea mexicana
TGTACATCAATACATCCATCCATCCATATATCCTGCCATTCATACATACATTCATCCATACATCCATTCATCCGTACAAACATACATCCATAAATCCATGGATCCGTACATATATACATCCATACATACATCCATACATGCATCCATACATGCATCCATACATCCGTCCATCCATACATCCATCCATCCTTACATCCATCCACTCATACATCCAGCCATCCATACATCCTAACATATACAGATCCTTACATCCATACATCCGCGCATCCATACATTCGTACATTCACACATCCATACATGCATACACCCATACATCCATACATCCACCCATCCATACATCCATCGAACCATACATCCATCCATCAATACTAGCGCCCATCCAAACATCCATCGATCCATACATCTATCCATCCATACATCCATCCATACATTCATTCATACATCCACATATCCATAAAGCCATCCATCCATACATCCATAAAACCATACATACATCCATACATACAACCATACATACACCGTTACATTCATCCATACATACATTCACACATCCACACATCCATACACACATACTTCCATACATCCATCCACCAATACTTCCATACATCCATCCACCTATACATCCAACCATCCATACATCAATCGATCCATACATCCATCCATCCATACATCCATCCACCCATCCATCCATCCATACATGCATCTATACAGACACCAATACATACATCCAAACATACACCAATACATTCATCCATACATACATCCATACATCCAAACATCCATACATCCATAAATCCATCCATCCATGCACTCATCCATCCACACGTACATCCATACATCCATGCATACTCCCATACACTCATCCATACATGCATCCATAGATACATCCGTAAATGCATCCATACACACAGCCAGGCATGCATCCACCCATACATTCATCCACTCATACATCCATCCATCCATACATCCATACCGATGTACACCCATACATCCATACATCCGTACATCCATACATCCGTGCATCCATACATTCGTACATCCATACATACACACATCCATAAATCCATTCGTCCATACATCCATTCATCCGTCCATACATCCATTCATCCGTACATCCAAACATTCGTACATCCATACGACGATACATCCATACATCCATACATCAATCCATCCATACATGCATCAACCCAAACAACCACTCACCCATACATACATCCAATCATCTTTCCATACATCCATCCATCCATACATCCACCCACACATACTACCACCCATCCATACATCCATCGAACCATATATCCATCCATCCATACAAGCACCTATCCATACACTCATCGATCCATACATCCAACCATCCATACATCCATCCATACATACATCCATACATCCACAGATCCGTACATATATACATCCATACATACAACCATACATGCATCCATACATGCATCCATACATCCATCCATCCATTCACCCATCCACTCATACATCCAGCCATCCATACATCCATACATATACAGATCCTTGCATCCATACATCCGCCCATCCATTCATTCGTACATTCGCACATACATACATCCATACATCCATACATCCATAAATCCATACATCCATACATACATCTATACACACATCCGTACATACATCCATCGATCCAACCATTAATAATTCCATTCATCCACCCATCCTTAAATCCATCCAACCATAGACCCAGCCATCCATACATTCATGCATCCATACCTCCGTCCATCCTCACATCAATCCATCCATAAGTCCACCCTTCGATACATTCATCCATCCACACATCATCCCATCCAAACGTCCATCGATCCATACATCTCTCCATCCATACATCCACCCAACAAACCATCCATCCATCCATACATCCTTACATACATCAATACATCCATCCATCCACCCATACTTCTATACATCTGTACATCCGTAAATTCGTACGTCCATACGTCCATACATCCATACATCCATACATCCATACATCCATACATCCATACATCCATACATCCATCGATCCATACATCTATCCATCCATACAACCATCCACCAATCCATTCATACATACATACATACATACATATATAAATACATCCATACATCTATCCATACATCCATACACCCGTACATCCATAAATTCGTACATCCATGCATCCGTACATACGTTCATCCATACCTCAATCCATCCATACATGCATCCATCCATCCAACCAATCATCGTTACAAACATCCATCCATTCATCCATCTTTACATACATCCATCCATCCATACATCCACCCATCCATACATCAATCGAACCATACATCCATCCATCCATACAAGTACCCATCCATACTCCCATCGATCCATACATCTATCTATCCATTCATCCACCCATCCATACCTTAATAGATCCACACATCCATAAATCAATCCATCCATACATCCGCCCAACCATACATACATCCATACATACATCTATACATACATCCATACTTACATCCAACCAAACATCCTACCAGTGATACAACCAGCCATCCGTACATCCATACAGATACACATCCATACATCCATACATTCGTACATCCATACATTCGTTCATCCATACATACATACATCCATACATGCATACATCCACACATACATCTATACATACACGTACATTTGTCCATCCATCCGCCCATCCATAAATCCATTCATCCACCAATCCATTAATCCATTCAATCATAGATCCATCCATCTATACATTCATACATACATACTTCCGTCCATCCGCACAACCATCCATCCATACGTCCACGCTTCGATACATTCATCCATCCACACATCATCCTATCCATACGTCCACCTATCCATACATCACTCCATCCATACATCCATCCACCAAACCATCCATCCATTCATTCATCCATACATACATCAACAAATTCATCCATCCACACCTCCATCCATCCATACATCCATCAATCCATACATCCATACATATATACATCCATCCATTCATACATCCATACATCCATCCATACATACATCCATACCTAAATCCATCCATACATTCATTCTTCCGTACATCCATTCTTCTGTACATCCGACCATACATATCTCAATCCATGTATACGTACATTCATCCATTCGTCCATCAATGCATACATCCATCCATCCATTCACCCATCCTTC
>NW_016926728.1:0-909 GCF_001483705.2 Eufriesea mexicana
ACAACCTAACTTGCCGCGGCCGCTGCTGCAGGCCTCCCCAGAATCGAGCAGAAAATATTAGAACACCGTAGAGCGCAGAAGCCGGAGGACAGCAGTTTGTAGCACGGATGTTCGGGCTATCCTATCCTAACCTCACCAAACGGAACATAACCAAACGCGGTATAGCTCAGCCCAACGTGCCGAAACCACTACTGCTGGCCTCCCAGAGCAAAGCAGAATACAATAGAGGTCAGCATAGCGCAGACATACAACGCATTGATTGTATACCACAGAAGTGAAACGTACATTGACCTAACATGACCAAACCTAACGTGCCCAAACGTAAACATAACGTGACTAGACAAATACTGCTGGCCTACCCAGCGACAAACAGAGCGTACAAGAGCACATTAGGACGCAGACATCCACCGAATAGCAGTGTACAGCACAATAGTCTATGTATCCTCTCCTAACCTAGCCAAACATAACACATACAAACGGAACACAAACCAACCTTACACGATGTGTCCGTTATTGCTGGTATGCCCAGAGCAAAGCAGAATAAACTAGAGCACTGCAGAGCGCAGAAGTCCACCGCTAAGCAGTGTACAGCTCAAAAGTCAATCATTTCCTGACATAACCAGACCATACCTAACCCACCCAAACCTAGTGTAACTCAAAATAACATGACGAGACAAGTATTGCTGGCATCCGCAGAGCCAGGTACAGCATGTTAGAGCAACATAGAGAGCAGGAGACCACAGAATAGCAGTGAAGAGCACAGATGTCAAAGCAGCTTATCCTAACATAGCCTATCGTAGCACATACAAACGTGACCTAACTAAACCTAACATGAACAGACCACTGCGGCTGGCCTCCGTAGAGCCAAGCAGAATATATTACTGGAGTGTAGTACGCAGGAATCAATAG
>NW_016926729.1:0-682 GCF_001483705.2 Eufriesea mexicana
TATACCTTGGTGAATAGATCGTCTAACGCCTTAAATCCAATGACAAGTACAGCCATCCACTTGCCAGATGATATATCTATACAAAATCTATATTCTGTTATATCTTGGTGAATAGTTGGCCCAACATCTTCAATCCTATGGCGAGCACAGCCATCTACTTGCCAGACAATAGGTATATTGAAAATCTATAATCTGTTATAGCCCGGTGAATACATCACCTTACGCCTTCAATCCAATGGCAAGTACAGCCACCTAATTTTCAGAGAATAGGTCTAGTCAGAACCTATAACCTGTAATATCTTAGTGAATAGATCGTCTAACGCAATCATTCCAATGGCAAGTACAGCTATCTAAATGCCAGAGGATATGTCAATTCAAAATCTATAATCTGTTGTAGCTTGATGAATAGAACGCCTAGCGCCTTCAATCCAATGGCAAGTACAGCCATCTACTTGCCCCAGAATATATCTATTCATAATCTGCAATCTGTTATAGCTTGGTGAATAGGTCGCCTAACGCCTTCAACCCAATGGCTAGTGCAGTCATCTACATGCCAGGGAATAGGTCTATTCAAATTCTATAACCTGTTATAGCACGGTGAGTAGATCGCTTAACGCCATCAATCCAATGGCAAGTACAGCCATCTGCTTGCCCCAGAATATATCTATTCAAAATCTATAAT
>NW_016926730.1:0-745 GCF_001483705.2 Eufriesea mexicana
AAACTAACATTACCTAACCAAACGTAGCCTAACTCAAACTGACGTGCCGGGGCCACTATTACATGACACCCCAGAGTCGAGTAGAGTATGGCAGAGTATCGTGGAGAGTAGAAATCCGCCAACATGAAGTGTACAGCACAAAAGTCGTAGATATCCTCACCAAGCTTGTCCTAACCTGACCAAACCAGATGCTGCCTAACCCAGCGTAATATGCCTATACCACTGCTGCTGTCCCTGCCAGAGCCAACCTGAACATATTAGAGCACGGAAGAGTGCAGAAACCCGCACAAAGCAGTGTGCAGCGCAAAGCTCATAGCTCGCCCCTCCTAACCTAACCAATCGTGGCGTAACCAAACGTAACGATGATCCAACAAACCTAATGCGACAACTATTGCTGGCCACCCCAGAGCCAAGCGGAACATGATAGAGGAGGGTATAGTGCAGAAATCCATGGAATCGCAGTGTATAGCAGAAAAGTCAAAGCCATCCGGGCATAACCAAAGTAAATGTAACCGAACTGAGCAGGCCCAACTCAACATAACGAGCCGCGACAGCCGTTGCTGCACGCCCCAGGGCCAAGCAGAATACAGTATAGCACAGTAGAGCGCAGAAATCCAGGGAAAAGCAGTGTACACCAAGAAAGTCTAAGCTATCCTAACCTAACAAAAACGAACCTAACCTCGCCAAACGTAGCCTAGCACAAACTAATGTGACGAGACCACTAGGGCGTAGAAATCCACCGAAG
>NW_016926731.1:0-3530 GCF_001483705.2 Eufriesea mexicana
ACACGTACGTTACAGCTCGAGATATTTACAACGGACAACTCGGTAATATGTACAGCCATTATCGCAGTACAGTGGCCGTTCTATTAATATGCCCACTGTTGATTTAATGTTCACCCTTGTTCTGGAATGATCAATTTATTTTACGGGTATCGGTAGAGGTATATGCAATTCGAAGTACGGTACTCGGTACGCCCAATAATCCGTGACCTATAGCCGTTGGACTAATCTGTTCGCACATGATTTGAATTCCACAGCAGCACTACAATAATTAATCTGGACAACTATCATGCCTTGAAACATTTAAGATACCCAATGCGGTAGTTGGTGAGCAGAGCACTGGAGACGTTGGAGTAACCAGCTCAAAGATGACATAAATTGTTTAGCAATTCAAGAATGACAAAAGACATGTCCGTTATAGCTCGAGGTATTTACAAATAACAGTTCGGTACTATGTACAACCATCATCACATTACTGTAGCCGCTTGGTTAATTTGTCCAGTGATGACTTAAGGTCCACACTAGTTCTAGAAGGAACAACATGTTGTACGGTTATGAGTAGAGATACTCACAATTGACAGTACGGTGCTAGCTACATCCATTAAACAGGGCACTGTAGCCGTTTGATTATCCAGTTCAATGACGATTCATATTCTATAGCAGTCCTGAAACGACAAATGGAATTTCCATTAAAGCTCGAGGCATTAACAGCTGATAAAACCGTTCTGAGCATATCCATTGTCACTGTGATGCAGCCGCTATATTAATCCGTTCACTGATCACATAGGTTCCACAGTAGCTATAGAATTATCAGTGTATACATCAGTTATGGCGAGAGATATTTACTATTCCCAGTACAATAGATGGAGCCTCCACCAACAGAGAAATGTGGCCATTGGATTAAGCTGTTCAGTAATGATTTAGATACTGTTACCATTATTGAATTACATATGACTGACCATTATCACTCGATATATTGAAAACTGACGATACCGCTGGCCTAATCTGTTCACTGAGAGCTTGAGTGTAACAGCAATTATAGAATAATCAATATATAGAACCATTATGCGAAGAGATATTTACAATTGACACTGCGGTACCTAGTACATCCATCAACGGAACACTGTAGCCGTTGGATCAAAGTATTTATTGATGATTTAAATCATATAGCTATTCTAGAATGGGAGAAGGTTTAACCGTTATAGCTCGAGCAGTATATAATTGACTTGGCAGTAGTGTGCACAGCAATCATCGCATTACAGCAGCGGTTGCATTATTCTGCTCACTGGCGGTATAAACTCCACAGTATTTCTAGAATAGTCGGTGTATACAACAGTCACCGCTGGCGATAATTACAACACCCACGACGGTAGTTGGTACATCCTCAAATAGGGTAATGTTGCCGTTGGATGAATCTTTTCAGTGATGGTTTAAATAGCATTCCTATTGCGGGATGACAAAGGACTGACCCTTTACAGCTCGAGAATATAGCAATTGAACAACGAGTACTGGGCTCAGCAATCATCACATTAGCTTAGTCGTTGAACTAATTGGTTCACTGATAACTTTCATTCGACAGCGATTCTATAGTAATGAATGTATTGTGCCGTCATGGTTAGAAATGATTACAATCGACAGTACGGTTCTCAGTACATCCACCAATAGAGCACTGTTGTCGTTCGGTCTAATCAGTTCAGTGATGACACTGATCCTATTGCATTTATAGAATGACGAGACAGATCCTTTACAGCACGAGATATTTACAACGCTGAACTCGGTGCAACGTACAGCCATTATCACAGTACAGTGACCGTCCAATTAATATGCCGAATGGCGATATAATGTCCACCCTCGTTCTAGAATAGTCAATTTATTGTTCGGCTCTGGATAGAGACACTTGCAATTGACAGTACGGTACTTAGTACATCCAGTGGACGGAGAACTGTAGCCGCTGGATTATCCAGTTCAGTTATAATATCTATTCTGTAGCAATTCTAGAATGACAAATGACTGATCCGCTGTTGCTCGAGAAATTAGCAGTTCACATAATAGTACAGGGTACAGTCATGGTCACAGTGCTGCAGCAGCTGGATTGATCTGTTCACTGACCATTCACTTTCCACAGGAGTTCTAGAATAATCAATGCATTTATCAGTTATGCCTGGAGAAATATACAATTCCCGGTTTGACAGTTTCTGCGTACGTCAGTAGAGCACTGTAGCCGTTGGATTAATCTGATCAGTGATGTGGTAGAACCTATAGCAATTACAGTATGACAGACGAGAGATCCATTATCGCTCGAAACGTTAGCAATTGCCGTAAGAGCATAGAGTGCAGCCATCATCGCAGTACGTTTGCCGTTGAATAATTTGTTCGCTAATAACTTATGCTTAGCACCAACTCTAGAACAACAAGTATATAGTACGATTACGAGTACAGATATATACAGTTGGTAGTACGGCACATAGTACATCTATTAACGCGGCACTGTAGCCGTTGAAATAACCCGTTCTATGATGATGTAGGTTCTGCGGCAAATCTAGTACGACTAATTACAGATCTGTTACTTCTCGAGATATTACAAATGACATAGCAGTACTGAGTACAGCCGCGATCATATTACTGCAGCCGCTGGATTAATATGTTCAGTAATGATGTAAATTCCACAGTGGATCTAGAAGGATCAATGCATACCTCAGACATGGTTAGAGATATGTACTATTCTCAGTACAGTAGCTGGTACATCCAGCAGTAGAGCAATATTGACGTGGAATTAAGTTGTTCAGTGTGATTTAAATACTATTGCAACTCCAGTATGACATAGGACTGGCGCTTTATCGAGCGAGGCACTAACAATTTAAGAAACGGTTGTGAGTACAGCCGTCACCAGAGCACATTAGAGGTTGTACCACCTTGTTCACTAGTGACCTACGATTACACAGCAATTCTAGAATAATCAATATATAGTACGATAATTGCAACAGATATTTACAATTGACAGTACAGTACTTAATGCATCCATCAACGAAGCACTGTAGCCGCTGTGTCAACCTGTTCAACTATGATGTATACAGTTAAGCAGTTTTAGAGTCACAGATGGCTGATCCGTCGTAACTCGTGATATTAAAGGTTGACAGAACAGTACTGAGTACAGCCATGGCTACGTTACTGCAGGCGATGGATCAATCTGTACACGGATGATTTAAATTCCACAGTATTTCTAGAATGTTCAAGGTGTACAACAGTTATGGATAGGGATATATACAAATCCCGGTACGGTAGTTGGTACATCCACCAATGGACCACTGTAGCCGTTGGATTAATATGTTCTGTGATGACATAAATCTCACAGGAGGTCTGTAGTAGTCAATCCACACATCAGTTGTTGCTAGATATATTAATGATAACCAGTACTGTAGTTGGGACATCCACCCATGGCGCAATGTAGCCAATGGATTTAGCTGTTCAAGGATGGGGTAAATATTATTGCAGTCCTAGAATGACCATGCACTCGCACATTATCGCTCGAGACA
>NW_016926732.1:0-901 GCF_001483705.2 Eufriesea mexicana
CATCCATATATCCTGCCATCCACACATGCAACCATCCATACATCCATCCATCCACACACCCATACATACATACATATATACTTCCGTATATCCATTCATCCGTACATCCATACATTCGTACATCCATACATACATACATCCATACACCTATACATACATACATCTATTCATCCATACATACATACATCCATAATTACGTACATTCATACATCCATACATCCATACATCCTGCCATCCGTATGTCCGTCCAACCATACATACATCCATACATACATCCTTACATACAACCACAAATACATCCAAACATAAATCCTTTCGAACATCCATACATACATACATGCATACTTCCATTCAAATATCCAGAAGTCATACATCCATGCATACATCCATATATACATCCATACAAACATCCACACAAACATCCACACAACCATACATTCATGCATCCATACATCTGTACATCAATACCTCCATCCATCCGTATATCCTGCCATCTACACATACATCCATCCATACATCCTTCCATCCATACACCCAGACATCCATACATTCATATATCCTCACATATATACATCCATAAATAGATACATCGGTACATTCCTCCATACATAAATCAGTCGAACCATACATCCACCCATCCATACAACCATTCGTCCATTCATACATCCATCCATAAATCCATCTTTCCACACATCCAGCCTTCCATAGATCCGCCCACATATACATACACACATTCATACATCCACACATCCACACATCCGTACATCCATATATTCGTACGTACGTAGATACATACATCCATACGTCCATACATCCTTGCATTCATACATCCATACACCCATCCATCCATACATCCATCCATCCATACATCCAACCATCCATACATCCATACATTCATACA
>NW_016926733.1:0-491 GCF_001483705.2 Eufriesea mexicana
ACCGAACGTAACATAAGCAAAACAAACGTGCCACGACCGCTATTACTGAGCTCCACAGAGACAAGCATATGCTAGTAGAGCAATGCAGAGGGCTGACATCAACCGAACAGCAGTGTTTAGAACAAAAGCCTAAGCTATCCTAACCAACCCAATCCTATCCTAACCAAGCCAAGCGTAACACATCTTAGGGCAGAACATATTAGGGCTCAGTAGGGCACAGAAATCCAAGGAATAGAAGCGCATAGCACAAAAGTTGTAGTTATCCTAACTTAACGCAACGTAACCCAAAGAAACCGAACGTGCTGTAACTCATTCTAACGTGCAGCGACCGCAATTGCTGGCATCACGGGAGCCGAGCAGAGTATAGTTGGGCAATGTGGAGCCCGGAAACCCACCGAAGTGCAGTGCATAGCAGAAAAGTCTATGCCGTCCTATCGTAACTTAACCAATCGTAGCATAAGTGAAAGTAACATAACTAAATGTAATGTGCC
>NW_016926734.1:0-1012 GCF_001483705.2 Eufriesea mexicana
ACCAAACGTAACCCATCCAAACCTAACGTGCCTCGGCCACTATTTCTGGCCTCCGCAGTGTCAAGCGAAACACGCTAGTGGAGATTAGAACGCAGAAATCCATACAATCGCAGTATGTATCATTAAAGTCAAAGCTACATTACCAAACGTAGCCTGACTCAAGCAAACGTGCCGAGACCACTTTTGCTTGCCTTCCCAGAGCCGAGCTGGAAATAATAGAGCTCTGTGGGGCGCAGAAATCCACATATTAACGGACCATATCACTAAGGTCAAAGCTATCCTCTCCTATCCTAACCAATCGTAATATAACCAAGCGTAACCTTAATCCACCTCATGTGTATCGACCGCCATTGCTGGCCTCCGCTGAGCCAAGCAGAGCACACTATGGGAGAGTAGAACGCAGAAATCCATAGAATCGTAGTGTATATCAGAAAAGTCAAAGCTACCTTAGCCGAAAAGGAACAAACGGAACATAGCATAACATAGCTTACCTCAGCCTGACGTGAGTAGACCGCTATTGCTGCCATCCGCAGACACAGGCAGGGCATACTAGGGCACAGTAGAGCGTAGGATTCCATCGGATAGCAGTGTAGAACGCAAAAGTTATAGCTACCATAGCCAGACTTATCATAACACTACCTAACCGAAGGTAACCTGACTGAAGATACCGTGCCGCGACCACTATTGACAGCCTTCCCAGAGCCAAGCTGAGATCACAAGTGCGCTGCCGGGCGTAGAAATCCGCCTAATGGCAGAATATATCGCTAAAGTCAAAAATATCATCTCCTAACCTAACCAATAGTAACATAACCAAACGTACCCTAACTCATCCCAATGTACTGCGAGCATTATTGCAGACCTCCACAGAACAAAGGAGATCACACAAGTGGGCGTTGAACGCAGAAACCCATTGAATCTCACTGTATATCGGAAAAGTCAAGGCTACATTAACCTAACCCAGACCAACATGATAAATCCAAACACAACCTAACTCAACCTAACGAGCCGGGAC
>NW_016926735.1:0-288 GCF_001483705.2 Eufriesea mexicana
ATAGCATGCCGATAGAAACTTTCCTCCTTATTTATGCAACAAAATTAGCTAACCCCGATATTAATCGAAAATGTCAATAAAATTGAATTTTCCAGTCAGCCTCTATAGAATTGCAATGGCTATAGCATGCCAATAGAACCTTTCCTCCTTATTCATGCAACAAAATTATCTCACCTCGGGATTAGTCGAAAATGTAAATAAAATTGAATTTTTCAGACAGTTTTTATAGCATTGCAATGGCTATCGCATGCCAATAGTAACTTACCTCCGTATTTATGCAGCAAAACT
>NW_016926736.1:0-725 GCF_001483705.2 Eufriesea mexicana
CGTTTCAACCATACATTCGTTCATCCATACAAACATACATCCATACATCCATCCACCCATACGCCTAGCCATCCGTACATCCATCGATCCATACATCCATACCTCAATCCATTCATACACCCATCCATCCATAAAACCATTCATCCATTCATACATCCATCCATACATCCACCTTGCCACACATCCATCCATCCATACATCCACCCATGCATACGTCCATCGAACTATACATCCATCCATCCATACTAGCACCCATCCATATCCATACATCTCTCCATCCATGCATCCATCCATCCATACATCCACACATCCACACTTCCATAAATCCATCCATCAATACATCCATCCATGTATGCATCCGCACATACATCCATCCATCCATCCATACAGTCATCCTTCCATACGCCCATACATCAATACATCCATACATATATCGATACCTACATCCACACTTTCATCCACACATACATCCATCCGTACATTCATCCGTACATCCACACATCCATGTATCCATAAATCCATCACTCCGTACTTCCATCCTTCCAACCATACATCCGTCCAACCATACGTACATCCAAACATACATCCATAAATACATCTATACATCCATCCATTCATTCACCAATCCATCCATTCATACATACATATATACATACATACACCCATACATCCGTCCATCCATACACTCGTACATCCATACATCCATACATCCATACATCCTTACA
>NW_016926737.1:0-709 GCF_001483705.2 Eufriesea mexicana
CTTGGACCTCGGGAGGCCAGCAATTTTGGTCTCGACAGGTGAGGTTAGGTTAGGTTGCGTTCGCCTACATTACGTTTGGATTTGTGAGGATAGTATAGCTTTGACTTTTGTGCTATACACTGCTATACGCTGCAATTTTCCGCTCTACTGTGCTGTAGCACGTTCTGCTGGGCTGAGGGATGACCAGCAGTAGAGGTCTTGGCTCGTTTGGTTTAGTTATTCTAAGTTTGGTTAGGATAGGTTGAGTCTGATCAGGTTAGGATATCCATGAATTTTGTGCTACACATTGCCATTTGGTGGCTTTCTGCGCTCTACTCTACTGTGCTCTAAAATATCCTTTTCGACTCTGCAGGTTCCAGAAATATCGGTCGTGTTACGAAATGTTGTGTTAGGCTACGTTTGGTAATGTTACGGTTTGCTAGGTTAGAACACGGTAGCTTTGGCCTTTTTGCTATCCACCGCAGTTAGGTCGATTCCTATACTCCATGTTGCTCTACTATACTCTGTCCGACTATGGGGATGCCAGTGGCAGTTTCTCGGCGCGTAAGTTTAAGTTACGCTACATTTGGTTAGGGTACGTTAGTCTGGGTTAGGTTTGATAGATTTGACTTTCATGGTATACACTGCTATTCTGTAGTTTTCTACAATCCATTGTTCTCTAGTATGTTCTGCTTGGCTCTGGGGAGGCCAGTGATGGTGGTCTTGGCAC
>NW_016926738.1:0-766 GCF_001483705.2 Eufriesea mexicana
ATTCTGGTTGTTCCTGGGGAGACCAGCACTAGCGGTCGCTATACATTATGTTGAGCTACGCTACTTTCGGTTAGCTTTCGTTGGTTTGGGTTATGTTTGGGTATTTTCGACCTTTCTGCCATATTCTGCGATATTGGTTTGGGTTATGCTTGGGTATTTTCGACCTTTCTGCCATATTCTGCGATTTTATGGATTTCTGCGCTCTACTCCCCTTACTATGCTCGGCCTGGGTGTGGCGAGGCCAACATTAGTGGTCGCCGCACGTTAGGTTGCGGTAGGTTACGTTTGGTAATGTTACGAGTGGCCAAGTTAGGAGAGGATATCTTCGACTTTTGTGCAGTACACTGCTATGCTGGTGACCTCGGCGCTCTGCTGTTCTCTAGTACATTTTGCTTACCTCTGGGGTGGCCCGGACTGGCGTCTCGGCATGTTTGTTTGGGAGAGGCTAGGTTTGGCATGGTTAAGTAGGCTTTGGCTTGGTTAGGGTAGCTTCGGCTCTTCAGCAGCACGCTGCGCTCCTATGGGTCCCCGCCATCTACTCTTCTCTATTATGCTCTGCGTGCCACTGTGGAGGCCAGCAATACTAGTCGCGGCACGTTGCGCTGGGATGGACTACGTTTGGTTCGGTTACGTTTGGTTACGTTAGAATAGGGTAGCATTGGCTTTTGCGCTATACACTGCGATTCTATGGATTTCTGCACTTTACTGCCCTCTAACATGTTCTGCTCCCATGTGGGGAGGGCAGAAATAGTGGCCGCCGCACGTT
>NW_016926739.1:0-540 GCF_001483705.2 Eufriesea mexicana
ATGTTACGCTTTGTTACGTTACGATTGGTTATGTTAGGAGGGGATGGCTTTTTTCTATGTGCTATATTCTGTTATTCGGTACATTTCTGCGCCCTGCAGTCCTCTAATACCTTCAGTTTGTTTCCGGCAAGGCCAGAAAGGGTGGTATCGGTACGTTACGATGAGTCAGGCTACGTCCTGTTAGGTTGGATTAGGCTAAGATTCGATAGGTCAGCTTTAACGTTTGTGCAGTACACTCGTATTCGGCGGATTTCTGCAGGCGGATTTCTGCGGTCAAATGTGCTCTAGTACGCCCTGCTTGGCACTGGGGCGGGCAGGAATGGCGGTGTCGGCACGTTTGGTTGAACGAGGCTATGTTTGGTTATGATCCGTTTGTTTCGGTTTGGTTTTGGTAGCTTTGACTTTTCCGATATACACTGCGATTCTAAGGATTTCTGCATTCCTCTCACAACTATTGTGTTCAGCTTGGCTCTGTGCAGGCCAGCAATAGTGGTTGCAGCACATCAGCTTGAATTCTGTTACATTCGGTTGTGTTACGTT
>NW_016926740.1:0-924 GCF_001483705.2 Eufriesea mexicana
TGTTAGGTTACGTTTGGTTACGTTACTTTAGTTTGGGCTATGTTTCGATAGATGTGACTTTCGTGGTATACGCTGATATTAGGTGGATTTCTAAGCTCTACTCTGGTTTACTGTATCCAGCTTGGCCCTGGGGAGTCCAGCAATATTGGTCGCAGCACGTTACGCTTGGTTAGGATATGTTTGGTTAGGTTTCATGGTTCAGGTAATGTTTGGGAAGCTTACACTTCTCTGATATGCACTGCTATACTATGGATATCTACGTCCCTCTATACAGATACATTTTCTGCATGGCTCTTGGTTGGCCATCAATCGTGATCGCGGCACGTTGTGTTGCGTTAGGTCACGTTTGGTTATGTTACGCAGGGCTAGGATAGCAGGAGATAGTTTTGACTATTGTGCTGTACACTGCTATCCGATATATTCCTGCGCTCACCATAGATCTACTATACCATGCTCGATTGCAGGGAGGCTAGAAATAGCGCTCGTGGCACGATATTTGAGCAATGTAGATCGCTGAAAACCAACGAGCAGCAGTGTAGAGCATAAAAGTCTATGCTATCCTGCCCTAACCTTGCCAATCGCAACACCGTCAAGCGTAACCTAGCTCAACCTAACGCGCAGCGACCACCATTGCTGGCATCCCCAGGCACAAGTGGAGAATATTATAGCACAGTAGAGAAATGGCGGTGAATAGCACAGAAGTCAAAGCTACCCTAACCAAACTTAGCCTAACCTAACCTAAGCAAAGGTAACATGGCACAAACGAATGTTAGACGACCGCCATTGCTGGCCACACCAGAGACAAGCGGCTGCAAGTAGAGCAGCGCACATCGCAGATATCGAACGAATAGCAGTGTATATCTCGAATGACAAAGCTATTCAATCCTAACCAGGCTAAATGTAATTTAACCGAACGGAGGCTAA
>NW_016926741.1:0-566 GCF_001483705.2 Eufriesea mexicana
TAAAGTATTTCGACGTGAAAATAGACTTCGTTTGGTTGAAGATGGCAACATGTAATGCACGCAAGTTTAGACAGAACCCAAGAATCACAAATCGTACGCGATTTGATGATCAAATAAATAAGCTCGTGACCACGAAGGTGCGAGCACTAACTCGCGGACATCAACTTAAAGTTGATTCTAAGCCGCCAGTTTACAATCCACAGCCATGGAACAATGCGACTATATGTGATAAGTTTCCTGTTACTAAGGATGCTTGGATCAAAACTGATAGAATAGGAGTATTGGCTTGTTCTCAACTTGGGCTGTATTTAACAATCACTGAGACTAAGGCACGGACTATTCCGATTGAATTTCGAAAACTGTATTTAACAATGACTGAGACTAAGGCACGGACTATTTACGGACTATTCCGATTGAATTTCGAATTCAATCATTTAAGATCTGGAATTTGTCTGATCAAGGTAAAAGGTGTTATTCGCCTATTACCAATGAATTTTCTCGAGGGTGACACTAATAGAGAACTTGATAATGTTGGAGCTTCAGCCCCGAAGAACGGATGGGCAGCT
>NW_016926742.1:0-1297 GCF_001483705.2 Eufriesea mexicana
CATTGCAATGGCTATAGCACTCCAGAAGGATCTTTCCTCCTTACTTAGGGAAGGAAGTTAGATGACCACGGTATTAGTCGAAAATGTCAATGAAATTGAGTTTTCCAGGATGATGCTATAGCATTGCAATGGTTACAGCTTGCCAATATAATCTTTCCTCATTGTATATTCAAGGAAGTTGGCTCACCACGATATTAGTTGAATATGACAATGAAATTGAATTTTCCAGGAAGATTCTATAGCATTGTAATGGTTACAGCTTGCCAATATAATCTTTCATTCTTGCTTATGCAAGAAAGTTAGTTTACCGCGATATTATTCGAAAATGTCAATAAAATTGCGTTTTCCAGCCAGATTCTGCAGCATTGCAATGGCTATAGCACGCCAATAGAATCTTCCCTCCTTACTTATTCAAGGAAGTTAGCTCACCACGAAGTTAGTCGAAAATATCATTAAAGTTGAATTTTCCAGGAAGATTCTATTGCATTGTAATGCCTATAGCACGCCATTTGAAACAATCCTCCTTATATATGCGAGAAAGTTAACTCACCACGATATTAGTCGAAAATGTGTATAAAATTGAATTTTCCGGCCAGATTTTACTGCATTGCAATGGATATAGCACGCCAAAAGTATCTTTCCACAACACTTATGCCAGGAAGCTAGCTCAACACGATATTAGTCTAAAATGCCAATAAAATTGAATTTTCCATCCCGATTCTGTAGCATTGCAATGGCAATAGCACGCCAATAGAATCTTCCCTTCTTACTTATGCAAGGAAGTTGGCTCACCACGATATTAGTCGAAAATGTCAATGAAATTGAATTTTCCAGCAAGATTCTATTCCATTGCAATGCCTATACCACGCCATTAGAATCAATCCTCCTTATATATGCGAGAAAGTTAACTCACCACGTTACTAGCCGAGCATGTCAATAAAATTGATTTTTCCATTCAGATTCTTTGGCACTGCAATGGCAATAGCACGCCAATAGAATCTTTCCGTCTCATTTACGCAAGAAAGATAGCTCACCACGATATTAGCCGAAAATGTCAATAAAATTGAATTTTCCATCCAGATTCTATAGCACTGCAGTGGCTATAGCTCGCCAATAGAATCTTTCTTCCACGTTTATGAAGGAAAGTTATCTCACCAAGATATTAGTCGAAAATGATAGTCGAAAATGTCAATGAAATTGAATTTTCCATCCAGATTCTATAGCACTGCAATGGTAATAGCACGCCAATAAAATCTTTGCTCCTTATTTATGCAAGAAAGATAACTCACCACGATAT
>NW_016926743.1:0-647 GCF_001483705.2 Eufriesea mexicana
CCAGGTTCTACAGCATTGCAATGTCTGTAGCACGCCAATAGAATCTACCATGCTCACTTATGCAAGAAAGTTAGCTCACCACGATAATAGTCGAAACTGTCAATAATATTGGACTTTCCAGCAAGATTCTATAGCATTGCAAAGCATGTAGTACGCCAATAGAATCTTTCCTCCTTATTTATGCGAGAAAGTTAGCTTTCCACGATATTAGTAAAAATGTCAATTTGAATTTTCCAGCCAGATTCTACGACATTGCAAGCTCAGTAGCACTCCAAAAGGATCTTTCCTCGTTACTTGTGCAAGGAAGGCATCTCACCACGATACTAGTCGAAAATGGCAATAAAATTGAATCCTCCAGGAAAATAAAATTGAATTTTCCAGCCAGATTCTGCATCATTCAATGGCTATAGCACGCCAATGGATCCTTTGCACCTTGTTTATGCAAGAAAGTTAGCTTTCCACGATATCAGTAAAAATGTCAATTTGAATTTTCCAGCCAGATTCTACAACATTGCAATCTCAATAGCACTCCAAAAGGATCTGTGCTCGTTAGTTATGCAAGGTCGGTATCTCACCACGATACAAGTCGAAAATGACAATAAAATTGAATTTTCCAGGACGATCCTATAGCTTTGCAATGTCTATAG
>NW_016926744.1:0-1351 GCF_001483705.2 Eufriesea mexicana
CAACAGATTATATACTTTGAATAGACCCGTTCTATGGCAAGTAGAAGGCTGTACTTGCCATTGTTTTCAAGGCGTTAGGCGATCTATTCACCAAGATATAACAGATTATATATTTTGAATAGACATATTCTCTGGCAAGTAGATGGCTGTACTTGCCATTGGATTGAAGGCGGTAGGCGATCTATTCACCAAGATATAACAGATTATAGATTTTGAATAGACCTATTGTCAGGCATGTAGATATCAGTACTTGCCATTGGACTGAAGGCGTTTGACGATCTAATCACCAAGCTATGACAGCTTATAGATTTTGAATATACCTATTTTCTGACAAGTAGAAGTCTGTACTTGCCATTGGATTGAAGGCGTTGGGCGACCTATTCACCAAGCTATAACAAATTATAAATTTTGAATAGACCTATTCTGTGCCGAGTAGATGGCTGTACTAACCATTGGATTGAAGGAGTTAGGCGATGTATTCATCAAGCTATACCAGATAATAGATCTTGAATGGCCCTATTCTCTGGCAAGTAGATGGGTGTACTTGCCATTGGATTGAAGGCGTTAGGCGATCTCTTCACCAAGCTATAACAGGTTATAGATTTTGCATAGACCTATTCTCTGGCAAGCAGATGGCTCTACTTGCCATTGGGTTGAAGGCGCCAGGCGATCTATACACCAAGCTATAACAGATTATAGATTTTGAATAGACCTATGCTTTGGTAAGTAGATTGCCGTACTTGCCATTTGTTTGAAGGCGTTAGGCGATCTATTCTCCATTCTAAAACATGTTATAGATTTTGAATTGACCTATTCTCTGGAAAGTAGATGGCTGTTCTTGCCATTGGATTGAAGGCGTCAGGCGATCTATTCACCAAGCTATAACAGGTTATAGATTTTGAATAAACCTATTCCATGGCAAATAGAAGGCTGTACTTTCCATTGACTTTCCATTGGATTGAAGGCGTTAGACGATCTATTCACCAAGCTATTAGAGGTTATAGATTTTGGATAGACCTATTTTCTGGAAGGTAGAAGTCTGTACTTGCCATTGGATTGAAGGCGCTGGGCGACCTATTCACCAAGCTATAACAGATTATATTCTTTGGATAGACCTATTCCCTGGCAAGACGAAGGCTGCACTTGCCATTGGATTGAAGGCGTTAGGCGATGTATTCACCAAGCTATACCAGATTATAGATTTTGAATAGCCCTATTCTCTGGCAAGTAGATGACTGTACTTGCCATTGGATTGATGGCGTTAGGCGACTTACTCACCAAGCTACAGCAGATTATGTACTTTGAATAGACCTATTCTATGGCAAATAGAAGGCTGTACTTTCCATTGGGT
>NW_016926745.1:0-259 GCF_001483705.2 Eufriesea mexicana
ATGGATGCATGTATGTATCGATGTATGGATGCATGGATGTACGTATGTATGGATGTGCGTATGCTTGGATGTATGGATGTCTCGGTGGATGAATGGATGTCTGCATTGACTGACGTGTGGGTGGAAGGATGTGTGGATGAACGGAAGCGTGGGTGGATGGATGGGTGTATGGATGTATGGATGTATGGATGTATGTATGTAAGGATATATGCATATATGTACGTATGGATGTGCGAATGTATGTATGTACGGATGTATG
>NW_016926746.1:0-1638 GCF_001483705.2 Eufriesea mexicana
GCTTGCATAACTAAGGAGGAACGATACTATTGGCGTGCTATAGGTATTGCATGCTATAGAATCTGGATGAAAAATTCAATTCTATTGACATTTTTGTCTAATAGCGTGGTGAGCTAACTTTATTGCAGAAATAAGGAGGTTAGATTATACTGGCGTGCTATAGCCGTCGCAATGATATAGAATCTGGCTGGAAAGTTCAATTTTATTGACATTTTCGACTAATATTGATCGTGGTGAGATAACTTTCTTGCATAAATAAGGAGGAAATATGCTGTTGGCGTGCTGTAGGCATTTCAATGCTACAGAATCTTGCTGGAAAATTCAATTTTATTGATATTTTCGAATAATACCGTGGTGAGCATTCTTCCTTGCATAGGTACGGAGGAAAGATACTTTTGGCGTACAATATCCATTGCAATGCTGTAGAATCTGGCTGGAAAATTCAACTTTATTGACATTCTCGACTAATATGGCGGTGAGTAATCTTTCTTGCATAAATAAGGACGAAAGATTCTATTGACGTGCTATAGGCATTGCAAAGTTATAGAGTCTTCCTGGAAAGTTCACTTTTATTGACATTTTCGACTTATATCGTGGTGAGCTACCTTTATTGCATAAATAAGTAGGAAAGATTCAATTTGCGTGCTATAGCCGTCGCAATGTTTTAGAATCTGTCTGGAAAGTTCAATTTTGTTGATATTTTCGACTAATATCGTGGTGAGCTATCTTCCTTGCGTAAGTAGGGAGGAAGGATGCCTTTTGAGTGCTATAGCCATTGCAATAATATAGAATGAGGCTGGAAAATTCAATTTTGCTGACATTTTAGACTAATATCGTGGTGGGCCACCTTCCTTCCATAAATAAGGATGAGGAGGAAATATTCAATTCACATAATGTAGCCTTCGCAACGCTATAGAATCTGTCTGGAAAGTTCAATTTTGTTGATATTTTCGACTAATATCGTGGTGAGCTAACTTTCTTGCATAAATGAGGAGGAAATATTCAATTCACATAATGTAGCCTTCGCAACGCTATAGAATCTGTCTGGAAAGTTCAATTTTGTTGATATTTTCGACTAATATCGTGGTGAGCTAACTTTCTTGCATAAATGAGGAGGAAATATTCAATTCACATAATGTAGCCTTCGCAACGCTATAGAATCTGTCTGGAAAGTTCAATTTTGTTGATATTTTCGACTAATATCGTGGTGAGCTAACTTTCTTGCATATATAAAGAGGAAAGATTCAATGCACGTGCTATAGCTTTCGCAATGCTATAGAATCTGGCTGGAAAGTTCAATTTTATGGACATTTTCTATTTATATTGTGGTGAGTTGACTTGCTTGCATAACTGAGGAGGAAAGATTCTATTGGCGTGCTATTGGCATTGCATGCAATAGAATCCTCCTGGAAAATAAAATTTTATTGACATTTTCGACTAATATCGTTGTGAACTAACTTTCGTTCATAAATAAGTGGGATAGATTCTATTGGCGTGCTATAGCCATTGCAATGCCCTGGAATTTGGTTGGAAAATTCAATTTTATTGACATTTTCGACTAACATCGAGTTGAGATAACTTTCTTGCATAAATAAGGAGGAAAGATTCAATTCACTTGCTATAGCCGTCGCAATGCTA
>NW_016926747.1:0-2449 GCF_001483705.2 Eufriesea mexicana
AGTTATGCGACGTTTGGTTAGGATATGTTAGCCGAGGTTAGGTTAGCATATCCCGGAGTGTTGAAACATACACTGCCTGCCGGTGGATTTCTGAGCTCAACAGTGCTCCACAAAAATCTGCTCGACTCTGGGGAGGCTACCAATAGCGTTCGCGGCACGTTAGTTCGGGTTAGGTTACGTTTCGTTAGGTTTGGCTAGGTTATGTTTTGCTAGGATAGCCTTGACTTTCGTGCTATACACTGTTATTCAGTGTATTTCTATGGTCTACTGTGCCCTACTACATTCTGCTTCGCTCCGTGGGTGCCAGGTGGTGTGGTGGCGGCACGTTGCTTTGAGCTATGCTACGCTGGGTTGTGATGGGTTAGGTCATGTTAGGTTAGGCTATATTCGACTTCAGCGCTATTCACTGCAATGGGGCTGCTTTCTGCGCTCTGTTGTGCTCTTGTGTTTTCTGCTTGGCTCTGGGGCGCCCAGCGAATGTGACCTCGACACGTTGGGTTGAGCTATGCTACGTTCGGTTATGTTACGATTTGTGAGGTTAGGATATGATAGCACAGTCTTTTGTGCTATACACGGCTTTACGCGGATTTATGCGCTCCTCTGTGTTTTAATATTTTCACCTTGGCTCTGGGGACTACAGCGATAGTGATCACTGCACGTCTGGTTGAGCTATGTTATGTTTGGTTGGATTAGGTTATGTAATCCTCGGTCAGGTTAGCATTGAACTTCGTGCTATACACTGCTATTCGGTGGATTTCTGAACTCGACTGTGCTCTACTATATTCTGTTTAGCCCTGGGGTGGTTAGCAATAAACGCGGCACATTACGCTGAGTTAGGCTACATTTAATTATGATACGTATGGTTACGTTTGGTTAGGTTACGTTAGGTTCGTTTATCTTTGCCTTTTGTGCTGTACACTGCTATTTGGAGGATCTCTGCTCTCTAATGTGTTCTAATATGCTCTGCTTTCCTCCATGAAGGCCATCAGCACCGGCCGCCGCACGTTACATCTAGTTATGCTACGTTTGGTTAGAGCAGCTAGGTTCGTTTAGGGCATCCCCGACTTTTGCTCCACATGCTTCTGTTTTGTGGATTCCTGTGCTCAGAACTGCTCTACTGTACTCTACTCGTCTCAGGGGAGGCGAGCATTAGTGGTCGTGGCACGTTACGTATAGTTGCGTTACGTTTGTCTAAGTTACATTTGGCTAAGTTTGGTCAGGAAACTTTGACTTTCGAGCTTTGCCCTGATATACCGCGGATTTCTGTAGTATACTGTGGTCCATTACGATCTGCTAGGCTATGGGGAGGCAAGGAGTTGTGGCAGCGCTACGTTATATTGAGTTATGCTACGTTCGGTTAGGTTATCTTAGGTTAGGTTAGGTTGCGATGTCTTCGACGTTTGTGCTACTCACTACAGTGCGGTGCATTTGTGCGCACAACTGCTGTCTAGTACATTTGGGTTGTCTCTGTAGAGGTCGGCAATCCTGGTCTCGTCATGACAGATTGAGTTTGGTTACGTTTGGTTACGTTACGTTTGGCTGTGTTAGAGTAGGCTACATCGACCTTTGTGCTGTACACAACTACACGGCGTACTTCTGTGCTCTGCTGTCCTCGACCATATTCTGCTAGGGTATGGGGAGGCCAGGAGCGGTGGTAGCGGCAAGTTATGTTGACTTATGCTACGTTTGGTTAGGTTAGGTTAGGTCAAGTTATGCTAGAATATCTACGTCATTTGAGATTTTCACTGCAATGCGCTGGATTTCTGCGCTCCACTCTGCCCTAGTACACTCTCCTTGGCTCTGGAGAGGCCGGAAATAGTGGTCTCGCACGTTAGGTTGGGTTATGCTAAGTTAGGTTTGGTTAGGTTTTTCCAAGCTCGGTCCGGTTATCTTTGACTTTCGTGCTATACGCTGCTACACCGAGGCTTTCTGCACTCCAGTGTTCTCTACTATATCCTCCATGGCACTGGGGAGGCCAGCAATAGTCGCTACACGTTATGTTGATATAGGCTGCGTTTGGTTAGATTATGTTAGCTTGGGTTAGGTGTAGATTGTTATGACTTATGTGTTGTACACTGCGATCCTATTGAATTCTTCGCACTGCAGTCCTCTACGAAGTTCTGCTTTCATCTGGGGAGGCCAGCAATAGTGGTCGAGGTACGTTAGGTTGAGTTATGATACCTCTGTTTATACTAAGGTTGGACATATTAGGAGAGGATATCCCCCACTTTTGTGTAATACGCTGCTATTCGGAGGGCTTTTGTGCTCTAGTGTGCTCTAGTATATTCCGGTTGCCTCTGAGGTGGCCAGAAATAGTGGCATTGCATGTTAGGTTGAGCCATGCTACATTCGGCCATGTTACGTTTGGTGATGGTGATGTTAGGATATGGTAATTTTGGCCTTTGTGCTATACACTGCGTTCCGCGGATTTCTGAGCTCTACTGGGTCC
>NW_016926748.1:0-291 GCF_001483705.2 Eufriesea mexicana
TTGCCATTGGATTGAAGGCGTTATGCGCTCTATACGCCTAGCTATAACAGATTATAGATTTTGGATAGGCCTATTCACCGGCAAGTAGATGGCTGTACTTGCCAATGGATTGAAGGCGTTAGGCGTTCTCTTCCCCAAGCTATAACAGGTTATAGGTTCTGAATATACCTATTCTCTGGCAACTAGGTGGCTGTACTTGCCATTGGATTGAACGCGTTAGGCGATCTATTCACCAAGCTATAACAGATTATAGATATTGCATAGACCTATTCTCTGGCAAGCAGATGGCTG
>NW_016926748.1:411-711 GCF_001483705.2 Eufriesea mexicana
GCGATCTATACGCCTAGCTATAACAGATTATAGATTATGAATAGACCTATTCTCTGGCAAGTAGACGGCTGTTCTTTTCATTTGATTGAAGGTGGTTGGCGATCTATTCACCAAGCTATAACAGATTATAGATTTTGAATAGACCGATTCTCTGGCTAGTAGATGCCGATACTTGCCATTGGATTGAAGGCGTTGGGCTTTGTATTCACCAAGCTATATCGGATTATAGATTTTGAATAGACCTATTCGCTGGCAAGCAGATGGCTGTTCTTGCCATTGGATTGGAGGCGTTAGGCGTTC
>NW_016926749.1:0-812 GCF_001483705.2 Eufriesea mexicana
CTATCTTTTTTGCATAAATGAGGAGGAAAGATTCTATTGGCGTAGTATAGCCATTGCATTTGCATAGTATCTTGCTGAAAAATTCAATTTTATAGACATTTTCGACTTATATCGTGGTGAGTTAACTTCCTTGCATAGGTATGGAGGAAAGATACTTTTGGCGTGCTATAGCCATTGCATTTCTATTGCATCTGGCTTGAAAACGCAATTTTATTGACATCTTAGACTAATATTCTTGTGAGCTTACTTTTTTGCATAAGTAAGGAGGAAATATCCTTTGGGATTGCTATAGCCATACACTGCTGAAGAATCTGCCTGGTAAGTTCAATTTTATAGACATTTTTGACTAATACCATGGTGAGCTAACTTTCTTGCATAAATAAGGAGGAAAGGTATAAATAAGGAGGAAAGGTCCTTGTGGCGTGCTATAGCGATTACGATGGTCTGGAATCTGCATGGAAAATTCAATTTTACTGACATTTTCGACTAATATCGTGGTGAGCTAACTTTCTTGCATAAATAAGGAGGAAAGGTCCTTGTGGCGTGCTATAGCGATTACGATGGTCTGGAATCTGCATGGAAAATTCAATTTTACTGACATTTTCGACTAATATCGTGGTGAGCTGAATTCCTTGCTTAAGAGAGGAGGAAAAATCCGTTTGGAGTACTGTAGTCATTGCAATGCTGTAGAATCTGACTGGAAAACACAATATTATTGACAGATACGACTAATATCGTCGTGAGCTTCGTTTTTTGCTAAAATAAGGAGGGTTGATTCTATTGGCGTGCTATAGCCATTGCATTTCTATAGT
>NW_016926750.1:0-520 GCF_001483705.2 Eufriesea mexicana
ACATACTGCAATGCGGTCGATTACTGCGATCTACTGCGCTGTAGCATGTTCTGCTTGGCATTGTGGATGCAAGCAATAGCGGCCTCTGTGCGTTACTTTGGGTTAAGCTACGTTCGGTTATGATACGTTTGGGTAGGTTAGGACATGGTAGCTTTGACATTTTTGCTATACACTGCTGTTCGGTGTATTCCTGCGCTCTACGTTGCTCTACTACACTCTCCTCAGCACTGGAGATGCCAGCAATAGTGGTCACTCCACGTTCGATTGAGTTAGGTTGCGCATGGCTTGGCTAGGTTTGGATAAGTGTGGTTAGGGTTGCTTCGACTTTTGTGCTATACACTGCTGTTACGGTCGATACCTGTACACGGTATAGCTCCACTAGCAGCTGCTTGTCCATGACTATGTTTGTTTGTGTTAGGTTTGGATAGCTTTGACTTTCTCGACATTGACTCTTCACGGGTGGATTTCTGCGCTCTACTGTGCTCTACTCTACTATGCTCGACACAGGGGAGGCCAGCAA
>NW_016926751.1:0-779 GCF_001483705.2 Eufriesea mexicana
GTACACTGCTATTCGTTGGATGCCTGCGATCTAATGAGCTCTATTGTGCTCCTCGTGGCTCTAAGACTGCCATCAATAGCGGCCGCGGCAGGTTATGCTGAGTTAGACTACGTTTGGTTAAGTTAGGTTAGGTTAGGTCAGGTTAGGATGGGATATCTCTGGATTTTGTGCCCTACACTACAATACGGTGGATCTCTGCGCTATGCTGTGCCCTAGTATCTTCTACTTGAAAGATGGCAGCACTAGAGGTTTCGGCACGTTAGGTTGGGTTAGGCTACGTTCGGATATTTTCGGTTGGCTTGGGTTAGGCTTAGATAGGTTTGACATTTCAGATATAAACCGCGATTCTATGGATTTCTGCGTTCTACTATCTACTAGTGTGATCTGCTTGGCTCCGTGGAGGCCAGCAATAGTGGTCGCGGCACGGTAGATAAGGTTAGGTTATGTTTGGTTGTGCTGCTATGTTAATGTTGGGAGAGGATAGCTCTGATTCTAGCGCTATATTCTGCTATTAGGTGGATTTCTGCGCCCCACAGCGCTGTATCATTTAGAGCTCGGCTCCGGGAAGGCCAGCAATAGTGGTCCCGGCGCGTTATGTTTAGTCACCGTAGGTCAGGTTAGGTTGGGTTAGGCTAAGTTTGGTTATGGTATCTACAACTTTTGTGCTGTACACAGCTATTCGGCAGATTTCTACGATCTTTTGTGCTCTAATATGACCTGCTTGGCCAAGGGGAGGGCAGCAATGGCTGTTTCGGCACGTTTGGTTGAGTTGTGCTCCG
>NW_016926752.1:0-1279 GCF_001483705.2 Eufriesea mexicana
ACTTTCCAGCCAAATTCTATAGCATTGTAATGGCTATAGCTCGCCAATAGAATCTTTCCGCCTCATTTATTCGAAAAATCATGCTCACCACAATATTAATCGGAAAGACAATAAACCGAACTTTCCTGTCAGATTTTGTTGCACTCCAATGGCTACAGCAGGCCAGTAGACTCTTTCCTACTTATATTTTGGTGAAAGTTTGCACACTACGATATTAGTCGAAAATGTCAATAAAATTGATCTTTCCTGTCAGATTCAATTGCGCTGCAACGGCTATATCACTCCAATAGCATCGTTCCTATATATTTGCGCAAGAAAGTTCGCTGCCCACGATATTAGTCGAAAATGTCAATAAAATTGAACTTTCCACACATATTTATTGTATTGCAATGGCTATAACACGCCAATAGAATCTTTCCTCCGTATTTATTCGAGTGAGCTTGCACACCACAATATTAGTCGAAAATGTCTATAGCATTGAACTTGCCAGCTAGGTTGTATTGCATTGCAAATGCTATGTCACGCCAATAGCATCTATCCTCGTTATTTATGCAAGAAAGCTTGCTCACCGCGATATTAAACGAAAATGTCAATAAGATTGGACTTCCCAGTCAGAATCTATTGCATTGCAATGCCTAAGTCACGCCATTACAATCTTTCCGCCATATCTATGCGAATAAGCTTGCTCACCACGATATTAGACGAAAATGTCAATCAAATTGACCTTTCCAACCAGATTCGGTTTCATTGCAAAGGCTATAGTACGCCAACAAAATCTGTCCTCCATATTTACGCAAAAAAGGTTGATCGCCACGATATTAGTTGAAAATGTCTATAAAATTAAGTTTCCAGTCAGATTCCATTGCATTGCAATGACAATAGCACGCCAATACAATCTTTCCTTCTTATCTATGCGAGAGAGTTTACTTACCACGATATTAGACGAAAATATCAATGAAATTGAACTATCCAGTCTGATTCTATTGCGCTGCAACGGCTATTGATCGCCAATAGAAATATTCCTCCTTATTTATGCGTGAAGGTCTGCTCACCACGATATTAGTCGTAAATGTCAATGAAATTGACATTTCCGGTCTGATTCTATTGCATTGCAGCGGCTATATCATGCCAATCGAATCCTTTCTCCTTATTTACCCGGGAAGGTTCGCTCACCACGATATCAGCCGAAAATATTGATAAAGTTGAACTTTCCGGTCAGAATCTATTGCATTGCAATGGCTAAAACACTCCAATAGTATCCTTCCTCTTTATATTTGGG
>NW_016926753.1:0-7881 GCF_001483705.2 Eufriesea mexicana
ACGTAGCCTAACTCAAACTAACATGCCCACACCACTGTTGCCGACGTCCTCAGAGCCATGCAGGGCATATAAGAGCAGAGAAGAGCGCAGATGTATACGGCATTACAGTGTACAGATCAGAGGTCGAAGATATCCTAACCTACCTCAAACGAAGGGAAACGAACCAAACGTTACATAAGTCCACCTATCCGTCCTACACCACAGGCGCTGACCTTCACAGAGCCAAGCAGAGCATACTAGATAGGAGTAGAGCTCAGAAATCCACTTTCCTGCGTAGCACAAATATCATAGCAGCACTGACCAAACTTGTCCCAGCCTAGCCAATCCTCACGTACCCTAATCCAAACTAACATGCAGCGACCACAATATCTGGCCTTCCAGTAGTCGGGCCGAGTATAGTAGAGCACAGCTGAACTCAGATATCTACCGAATAACAGTCCACGCCAGGTAAGGCAAAGCTATCCGAGCGAAAACCAAACAAACATAACATAACAAAACGCAATATATCTAAACCTAACGTGCCGAGACCTATATTGCTGGCATTCCCAGAGCCAAGCAGAGCGTATTAGAGCAATGTGGAGTACTGAAATCCACCCAATACCAGTGTATAGCAGAAAAGCCAAAGCCATCCCGACCAAACGTAAACTAACCTAACGTAACCGAACGTAACATACCTCAACCTGTCGTGCCTAGACCACTATCGCTGGCCTCCATAGTGCCAAGCAGAAAGTATTAGAACGCAGTAGATCACAGAAATACGCGGAATAACAAAGTATAGGACGAAGGTCGGAGCTATACTGACCAAACGTAACCCGGGCTAACGAAAGCAAACGTAAACAAACTGAACCTAACGTGCTGCGACCGCTACTGCGCGTCTCCCCAGAGTCGGGCAGAGTACAGTAGAGCACCGTAGAGCGCAGAATTCCACTGAGCAGCAGTGTATGTTACAAAGTCGAGGGTTCGCTAGCCCAACCTGGCATAACATAACCTAGCCAAAGGAGACATTACTGAACATAACGTGCAGCGACCACTGCAGCTGGAATCCCCTGAGCCAAGCAGAATATATTAGAACGCAGAGGAGCGCTGAAATTGGTGGATAGCAGTGTATGGGACAGACGTCTAAACTACTCTGTTCTAACCTCACCAAACCGAACAAGACCAAACGTGGCATAGATCAACTTAACGTGACGAGACCTCTACTGTAGGCCACCCCAGAGCCAAGCAGCGTACACTAGAGCATAGCAGGGTGCGGAAACCCACTGCACTGCAGTTCATAGCACAAAAGTCATACATATCCTGACATAACCAGACCTTACGTTAAATACCCAAACGTAGTGTATCTAAACATAACTTACGAGACCAATATTGCTGCACCCCCAGAGACAGGTAGAGCACATTAGAGCAAATTAGAGCGCAGAGATCCACCGAATAGCAGTGAATGTCACGGAGGTCTATGTAGCCCATCCTAACCTAGCCAAATGTAACATACCCGGAGGAAGCCTATCTCAAACTAACATGACCAGACCATTATTACTGACATCCACAGCGACAAGCAGAATGTACTAGAGCAGCGCAAATCACAGAAATGTACCGAGTAAGGGTGTACAGCAGGAAAGTCAAAGATATCCTAGCCAAACGTAGCCTAACCTTACCTATCAATGCGTTACCTAACCCAACCTAACGTCCGCGACCGCTATTTCCGGCCGCCCCAGGGTAGAGCAGAGTATAATAGAGCAACGCATAGCGCAGAAAACCACCGAATAGCATTGTATAGCACAAAAGTTGGAGATATCCTGACCTAACCTGGCATAACCTAACCTAGCCAAACGTAGCATGAGTGAACATACAATGCCGCGATCGCCATTGATAGCCTTCGTGGAGACAAGCAGAGCACATTAGAGCACGTCAGTGCGCAGAAATCCACCTAATAGTAGTGAATAACACAAAAGTCGAAGATATCCTAACCTAACCTTACCTAGCCTAACTTATAAAGCGTAGCATAGCTCATCATAACGTGCCGAGACCACTAACACTGGCCTGCACATAGCCAAGTATAATGTCGGAGAGCACAGTAGATCACTGAAATCCACCTGATAACAGTGTATAGCACGAGAGTCAAAGCTACCCTAATCATACTTAACCTAACCTAACATTGCCAATCGTAACCTAACTCAAGCTGACCCGCCACAACCACTATTGCTCGCCTCCACAGATTCGAGCTGAGAATGCTAGATCAACGTAAGGCGCAGAAATCCATCAAATAGCAGTGTACAGCATAAAAGTCAAGGAAACCGTAACTGAACCTTCCTAATTTAACCTAACGAAACGGAACCTTACTCAACCTAACGTGCCGAGACCACTATTATAGGCCATCCCAGGGCACAGCAGAGCTTATTGTAACACATTAGAGCGCGGAATCCCACCGAATATCGATGTATAGCGCAAAAGACAAAGTAGCATATCCTAACATAGCAAAATGTAACAAAGACGAACGTAACGGAACCTAACCTAACATGACGATACCACTATTGCTGGCCTTCAGAGAGGCACGCAGAATGTGCTTGAGCACAGTAGCGCACAGATACCCACGTCATTGCAGTGAACAGCCTAATGTCGAGGGTATCGTAACTAAACCTGCCATAACCTAACTCAGCCAGACTTATCCTAACTCAACCTAACGTGCCCGAAGCACTATTGCGGTGATCTCCAGAGCCTAGCAGGGTATAGCACAACACGGTAGAGCGCAGAAATCCGCAGACAGCAGTGAATAGCACGAAAGACTAATCTATGGTACCCTTACCTCACCAAACGTAACATAACCGAACTTAGCATAGCTCAAAGTAACGTACCGACACCACTGTTGCTGGCCACCCCAAAGCCAAGCAGAAGGTACTAGAACACAGCAGGGCGCAGAAGGCCACTGCATTGCGGTGTATGCCACAAAAGTCAAATATATGCCGACGTTGCTTGACATACCCAACACACCCAAACGTAGTGTAACTGAACGTAAGGGGACGAGGACATCATTGCTGGCCAACCAGGTCCAGGCAGAGCATACTAGAGCACGCTAGAGCACAGAAATCCACCGTATAGCAGCGAATAGCATAAATGTCAAAGTAGCCTCTCCTAACCTAACAAAGCCTAACGTCCCCAAACGTGACTGATCTTAACTCACCTTGACGAAACCACTATTGCTGGCCTCCACAGAAACGAGCAGAAAATATCAGAACACAGTTGATCGATGAAATCCGTGGAAAGCTGTGTACAGCACGAAAGTCAGTACTATCCAATCCTAACCTCGCCAAACGTAACATAACCGAAAGTAGTATAGCTCAACCACCAATACTGGCCACCATAGAGCCATACAGGTATATCAGAACACCGTAGAGGGCAAATTTCCACCGAATAGCCTTGCACGGCACAAAGGTCTAGTCCATTCTATCCTACCTTGACCAAACGCAACAGAAACGAACGCAACATTGCTCAACCCAACGAGCAGATACCACTGTTGCTGTCCTCCCCAGAACCGAGCAAGATATACCAGAGCACTGTAAAGCGCAGAAATCCGCCGCATTGCACTCTATAGAACAAAAGTCGAATCTACCATATCCTAACATAACCAATCGTAACACAACCGAACGTAACTTACCGCAACATAACGTCCCGCGACCGCTATATCTGGCATCCCCAGAGCCAAGCAGAATATACTAGAGCACAGCAAAGAGCAGAATTCCACCGCATTGCAGTGTATAGCAGAAACGTCAAACATACCCTGACCTAACTTGGTCTGACCTAACCTACGTGAACGTAGTGTAACACATTATAACGTGACGAGACAAATACGGCTCTCCCTTCCAGAGCAAATCAGTGCATATTGGAGCTCATTAGAGCGCAGGAATCCACCGAATTGCAGTGAATAACACAAAAGCCGAAGTAGCCCCTCCTACCCCAGCCAAACGAAACATATCCAAACGAAACCTGGCTAAACCTAACGTACCGCGACCAGTACTGCTGGCATCCCCAGATTCAAGCAGAACATACTATAGCACAGCAGAGCGCAGAAATCCACAGCATTGCAGTGTATATCACAAAAGTCAAACATATCGTGACCTAACCTGTCCCTAACTAACCTAAGCAGACGTAGTGTAATCCAACCTAATATATTGACACCACTATTCCTGGCCACCCCAGAGAGGAGCCGAATATACTAGAGCACAGTAGAGCGCAGAAATCAGCCGCATTGAACTGTATAGTACAAAAGTCAAAGCCATCCAATCCTAACATAGCCAAATGTAACACAACCAAACGTAACGTAACTCAACGAAACGTCCCGCGACCGCTATTTCTCGCCTGCACAAAGCCGAGTAGAATATACTAGAGCAGAGTAGAGCGCAGAAATTGACTGCATTGCAGTGCAAAGAGCAATAGTTGAACATAACCGAAACATGACCTAACCTGCCCTATCCAAAGGCAGTGTAACTCAACATGTTGCGATGAGCCATATATTGCAGGACTCCCCAGAGCAAAGCAGGATATATCGGAGCACTGCAGAAAGCAGGAATCCACCGAGAAGCAATGTATAGCACAGAAGGCAAAGTAGCCTACCCTAACCTAGCCAAGGTAACGCATACAAACGAAATCTATCTAAACCTAACATGGCGAGACCGCTATTGATGGATACTCAGAGCCAAACAGAATGTACTAGAGCATATCAGAGCACAGAAACCCACCGCATTGACGTGTATAGCAAGAAAGACTGAGATACACAAACCCCAACAAACCAAATCTAACACAACCAGTCGTAGCCCAACCTAACGTAACGCGCCGAGACCTCTATTGCTGCACTTCACGGAGCCAAGCTGAACATAGTAGAGCACAGTAGAGCGCAGAAGCCTACCTAATATTAGTTTATACGACAAAAGTCAAAGCTATCCTATCCTAATATATCCCAACTTTACATAAGCTAACGTGACATAACTCATACTAACGTGCCGCGAGCACTGCTGCTCGCCTCCCTAGAGTCGAGCAGACTTACTTGAGGACAGTACAGCGCACAAATAAATAGAATCGCAGTGTATGGAACAAAAGTCGTATCTATCCATACCAAACCCAAGCTAATGTAACCGAACCGAACGCAGCCTAGCCAAGCACAACGTACCGCTACCACTATTGGTGGCCTCCCCAGGGCCAAGCAGAATACAGTAGAGCACAGTCGAGCGCAGATATCCAACGAAGAACAGTTTATAGCACGAAATCAAGGCAATCCTTACCGAACTTCACGTAACCTGAACTAACCTAACCTAACCTAACTAACACTAATGTGCCGAGCAGACAGTTATTGAACACCCCACAGCCAAGCAGGACATGATAAAGCGCAGTAGATGGGAAGAATCCACCGAATATCAGTGCATGGCACAAAAGTCAAAGAAATCCTAACCAAACCTTCCTAACCTATCCAAACGGTACGTAACCTGACAAAGCCTAAAGAGCCGAGACAGATATTACTGGCCACCACAGTGTCAAACAGAGCACACTAGAGCGCATTAGAGGACAGGAAACCTCCTAATAGCAGTGCGCACCACCAAAGTCGAAGTAACCTATCCTAACCTAACCAAACGTTACGCACCCAAACGTAACATAACTAACACTAACGTGCCGAGACCTCTATTGCCGCCCTCCCCAGAGCTAGGCAGAAGACATTAGAGGAGAGGAGATGGCAAAAGCCCATAGAATTCCACTGCATAGCACAATAGTTGAAGCTACCCGCTCCTAACCTAACCTGAGGTAGCATAAGCAAGAGTAACCTGACTTATCCTAACGTGCCCAGACCAATACTGCTCGCTGACACAGAGCCAAGCAGGACATACTAGAACACAGTAGAGCGCAGAAATCCTGCGCATTTCAGTCAAGAGTACAAAAGTTAAAGATATCATAACATAACCCATACGAAACCCAGCCTAAAAAACGTAACCCAACTTTACCAAACGCGCTGCGGCCGCTTTTCCTGGTCTCCAAATGGCAAAGCAGTGCATGTTTGGGGATAGTGTAGCGCAGAAATCCATAGAATCGCAGCGTACAGAAGAAAGATCAAGGGTATGCGAGCTTAACCATTGCTAACGTGACCTAACCGAACGTGGCCTAACTCAACCAAACCTGACGCCACAACTATTACTGGCCACCTCCGAGCCTAGCAGAATACACAAGAACGCAGGAGAGCGCAGATATCCACCGCAATGCAGTGTACAGTTCTATAGTCGAAGTTAAGCTATGATATTCTAACCAAACGTAACGTAACCCAACGAAGCGTAGAATAACAGAACCTAACGAGCCGCGACCACTATTGCTGCACCCCCTGGGCCAAGCAGAATCTAGTAGAGCACAGTGGACTGCAGAAATCCCCCAAATAGCAATGTATAGCACAAAAGCCGAAGACATTCTGACTAAACCTAACATAACGTAACTAAACCTGACGCGCGCACACCACCATTTATGTTCTCCCCAGAGACAAGCAGATCGTATTACACCACAGCAGAGCGCAGAAGCCAACCGACTAGCTGTTTATAGGACAAGAGCCACGGAAATCCTGACCAAGCCTAACATAATCTAACCTAGCCAAACGTAACATAACGCAAACCAACGTGCCGCGACCACTATTGCTTTCGTACACAGAGACAAGCGGAATATGGTAGAGCGCAGTAGATTGCAGAAGTCCATAGTATAGCTGTGATAAGCTCGGTAGTCGAAGCAATCCTAACCAGACCAAACACAGACCAACATAACCAAACGTATTCTATCACAAACTAACGCGACGCGACCAGTGTTGCTGGGCTCCACAGAGCCGAGCAGAGCATAATAGAGAAGAGTGGAGCGCAGAAATCCATAGAAACGTAGTGAACATTGGAAAAGTCGAAGCTATCCAAACCTAACAAATACTAACGTAACACATCCAAACGTAACCTAACTCAACCTAACATGCTTAGACCACCATTACTGACCTCCTCAGAGCCGAGCAGAATATACTAGAGCACAGTAGAGCCCAGAAATCTGCCGCGCTACAGTGTAAAGCAGAAAAATCGAAGTTATGCTAACCTAACCAGACCTAACCTAGCTTAACCAAACGTAGCATAACGCAACGTGACTTGCCGAGACTAATATTGCTGGCCTGCCAAGAGCCAAGTTGAATATATTGGTGCACAGTGGAGGGGAGAAATCCGCTGAACAGCAGTGTATTGCACAAAATGTGGAATCATCCACTCCTAACGTAACCAAACGTCACAATAAGCAAAACGTAACCTAACAAAACCTAACGTTCCGCGGCTACAATTACAGGCATCCACAGAGACAATCAGAGCATAGCAGAGGAGAGTAGAGCGCAGATATCCATAGAATCACAGTGTATAGAAGAAAAGTCGATGCTATCCAAACCTAACCATTGCTAAACTGACCTACCCGAACGTAGCCTATCTACCTAATGTGCATAGACCACTATTACTGAACTCCCAGAGCCAAGCAGAATATACTAGAGCACTGTAGAGCGCAGAAATCCGCCACATTACAGTGTAAAGCAGAAAAGTTTAATATATGCTAACCTAATCTGACCTAGCCCAACTTAACCAAACGTAGCCTAGCGCAACATGACGTGCCGAGAGTACTATTGCTGGCTTCGCAAGTGCCGAGCAGGATCGAGTAGAGCACAGAAGAACGCTGAAACCCACCGAATGGCAGACTATGCCAGGGAAGCGAACCTATGGTAACCTAAATCATGCTAGCGCGATCAAACCGAATATAGCGTACCTCACACTAACCTGCCGAGACCACTAATACTGGCGTTCCAAGTGCCAAGCAGAGCACATAAGAGCACAGCAGGGCGCAGGAATGCGC
>NW_016926753.1:9822-10164 GCF_001483705.2 Eufriesea mexicana
ACGTTTCCAAACGTAACATCAGCATACGCAACATTACTAAACCTACCGCGCCGAGACCACTATTGCTGTCATCCCCAGAGCCAAGCAGGGGATATTAGTACACAGTAGAGCGCAGGAATCTGCGGATAGCAGTGTACAACACAAAAGTTTAAACTATCCTACACAACCTCACCAAACGTAACACAACCGAGCGTAATCTGACTGAACCTAACACGACACGAACACATTTGCCGGCCTCCACGGAGACAAGCAGAATATACCGTAGCACAGCAGAGCGCAGAAATCCACCGCATTGCAGTGAATATCAAAGATGCGGTAGATATCCTAACTAAACCTGACCTA
>NW_016926753.1:10233-10463 GCF_001483705.2 Eufriesea mexicana
ACGGAGTCGAGCAGAGTATAGTAGAGCAGTGTAGTGCGCAGTGATCCACCGAACGGCAGTGTATAGCAGAAAAGTCAAAGAAATCCTAACCAAACCTTTCCAACCTAACACAACGGTACGTAACCTGACAAAGCATAAAGTGCCGAGACCGATATTACTGGCCACCACAGAGCCAAACAGAGCATACAAGAGCGCATTAGAGGACAGGAAACCTCCGAATAGCAGTGCAC
>NW_016926754.1:0-721 GCF_001483705.2 Eufriesea mexicana
ACATAACAGTGTTGTCGAAGCTACCCTTTCCTAGTATAGACAAACGTAACAAAACCCAACGTAGCTGAAGCCAACCTATTGTGCCGAGGCCACTATTACTGGTCTCACGAGAGCCAAGCAGAGAATTGCAGAGCAATGTAGAACCCTGAAATCTCCCGGAAAGCGGGGTAAAACCCAAAAGCCGTAACCATCCCTACCAAACGTACCAAAACCAGTCGAAGCCAAACGTGACGTGACTGAATATACCGTGCGGAGAGCATTATTCCTGGCGTCTACAGAGACAAGCAGAGTTTGATAGCGCACAGATGTGCGTAGGAGGACATTGAATAGCAGTGTGAGGCACAAAGTCGGTGCTAACCTACCATAACACTACGTAACCTAACCTAACCGAACGTAACGTAACTCAAACTAACGTGCCGCGACCGATATTGCTGGCCTCCCCAGGGACCAACAGATTAGTGAAGAGGACGTAGGAGGGTAGGAGTCTATCGAATTACAGTGTATCGCACGAAAGTTGAAGCTACAATTACCAAACATATACTATCCTATCCTATCCAAACGTAACCTAACAAAACCTAACGTGCCACGAGCTCTATTACTCACATCCACCACATCCCAGGAGTTGAGCCCGATATAGTAGAGCAACATAGAGTGCAATAATCCACTGATTAGCAGTGTATAGCACAGAAATCAAAGCTATCCTCTGCTAACCCATCCAAAC
>NW_016926755.1:0-1092 GCF_001483705.2 Eufriesea mexicana
GTCGATGCCATCCTAACCAAACCCAAGCCAACCTAACCTAGCCAAACGTTACCTAACACAACGACACGAGCCGCGGCCACAATTTATGGCATTCCCTGATCAGAGCAGAGAATACTATATCGCAGTAGAGGCAGAAATCCACAGAAAAACAGTGTATAGCACAAAATTAGAAGCTACACTGTCCTAACCTAACCAAACGTAACATTAACATAAGCGGACGTCACGAAGCGCAACGTGACGAGCCACGACCGCCATTGCTGGCACAACGGAAGCCAAGCAGACTATAGCAGAGCAGCGTAGAACGCTGAAATCGTCCGAATAGCGGTGTATAGCGCAAAGGTCAAAGCTACCATAGCCAAACATAACCAAGCCTGACCAAACCAAACGTAACGTAACTGAACCTAACGTGACTGGAGCAGTACTCCTGGCGTCCACAGAGTCAAGCAGATAGCGATAGAGCACAAAAGAGCGCAGAAGTCCACATAGTAGTCGTGTGCAATACAAAACTCAAAGATATCATAACATAACAAAGCGTATCCTGGCCCAGCCAAACGCAACCTGACTCAACATAACGTGCCGCGACCACTGTTGCTGGCTTCCCGTGGGCCGAGCAGAGCATTGTAGGGCAGCGAAGAGCGCTGAAACACGCCGAATAGCAGTGCATAGCACAAAAGTCGGAACCATCCCGACCAAACATGACCAACGCTAACCAAACCAAAAGAAACCTTACTGAAACAATAGGGCTACGACCGCCACTGCTGGCCTCCGCAGAGAGGAGCATAATATAGTGGAGCAATGTAGAGCTCAGAAATACACCGAATAGCAGTTTATAGCACAAATGTCAAAGCCATCATCTCTTGACCTAACCAAACGTAACATAACCAACGTGATTCGGACTAACGTGCCGAGGCCACGACAGCTGACCTGCGCATTGCCAAGCAGAATATGCTAGAGCTCCGTAGATCGCACGAATGCACAGATTAGCAGCGTATAGCACAAAAAGCCAAACCCATCTTGACAAAGCTTACACTAACCTATCGAAAGCGATCGGAACCTGCCCCAACCAAACGTGCCACGAACATTTTCGCTGAC
>NW_016926756.1:0-545 GCF_001483705.2 Eufriesea mexicana
TGCTTTTTGCGTGCTATGGCCGTTGCAATGCTGCAGAATCGGGGTGGAAAGATCAATTTTATTCACATTTTCTACTAATATCGTGGTGAGCTAACATCCTGGCATAAGAATGGAGGAAAGATCCTTTTTGCGTGCTATAGCCGTTGCAATGCTGCAGAATCGAGCTGGAAAGTTGAATTTTATTGACATTTTCGACTAATATCGTGGTGAGCTAGCTTCCTTGCATAAGAATGGAGGAAAGATCCTGTTGGCGTACTACAACCATTGCAGTGCTGTAGAATGTGGCCGGAAAATTCAATTTTATTGACATTTTCGAGTAATATTGTGGCGAGATAACTTTCTTGCATAAATAAGGAGGGAAGTTTCTATTGGCGTGCTATAGGCTTTGTAATGCTATAGAAGCTGGACGGAATCTGGATGGAATATTCAATTTTATTGACATTTTCGACTAATGCCGTGGTGAGATAACTTCCTTGCATACGTAAGAAGGAAAAATTATATTGGAGTGCTATAGCCACCGCAATGCAGAAGTATCTGTCTGGAAA
>NW_016926757.1:0-771 GCF_001483705.2 Eufriesea mexicana
ATCTTACCTCCGTATTTATGCAAGAAAACTTGCTCACCACGCTGTTAGTCGAAAGTATCAACAGAAGTGAATTTTCCAGGCAAACTCTATAGCATCGCAATTGCTATAGCATACCAACAGGACCTTTCCTCCTTATTTATGCAACAAAATTATCTCACCACGATAATAGTCGAAAATGTCAATCCAATTGCATTTTCCAGTCAGATTCTATAGCTTTTCAATGGCTATAGCGTGCCAATAGTATCTTTCCTCCTTATTCATGCAATAGAACTAGCTCACCACGATATTAGTCGGAAATGTCGATAAAATTGGATTTTCCAGTCAGATTCTATTACACTGCAATGGCTACAGCATGCCAATAGGATCTTTCCTCCTTATTTAGGCAGCAAAATTATCTCACCACGATAATAGTCGAAAATGTCAATCCAATTGCATTTTCCAGTCAGATTCTATAGCTTTTCAATGGCTATAGCGTGCCAATAGTATCTTTCCTCCTTATTCATGCAATAGAACTAGCTCACCACGATATTAGTCGGAAATGTCGATAAAATTGGATTTTCCAGACGGAATCCATTACACTGCAATGGCTATAGCATGCCAATAGAATCTTTCCTCCTTATATATGCAGCAAAATTAGCTCACCACGATAATAGTCGAAAATGTCAATCAAGTTGAATTTTCCAGTCAGATTCTACAGCATTGCAATGCCTATAGCATGCCAATAGTGCCTTTCCTCCTTATTCATGCAACAAAAATAGCTCACCACGATAT
>NW_016926758.1:0-1026 GCF_001483705.2 Eufriesea mexicana
TGGATGGACGGAAGGGTGGATTGATATATGGGTGGATGTAGAGATACATGAATGGACGGATGGTTGTATGGATGTATGGATGAATGTATGGATGTATGTATGAACGTATATATGTATGTATATATGGATGTATGCATTGGTGAATGTATGGATGTATGGATGGGTGGATGGAATGGCGGATGTATTTATGGATGGATGGTTGCATGGATGGATGTATGTGTGAATGGACTGTGGTATGGATGGACTTGTGTACGGATGTATGGATGTATGGCTGTATATATGTATGTACGTATGGATGGATGGATTTATGGATTGATGTATGTTTGCATGATGGATGGATGAATGGATGGATGGAGGGATGGGTGGCTCGAAGGAGGATTGGATGGACGGAGAGATTGATGGATGGATGGATTGACCGATGAAGGAATGGATGGAAGGTCATATGGATAGAAGGTTGTATGAGAGGATGTACGAACGGATGTTAGTATGGATCTATGGATGCGTCTATGGAAGGGCGAAGGTATGGATGTATGTATGGATTGATGTATGGGTGTATGTACGGATGTCTGTTCTGATGTATCTGTGGATGTATGCATGGATGTTTGTATGGGTGTATGTATGGATGTATGGATGTATGTATCGATTTATGTATGGATGTTTTTATGGATGGTTAGGTGTATTGATGGACGGTTGTATGGATGTATGGATGCATGTATGTATGGATGTATAGATGTATGGATGTACGTATGTACGAATGTATGGATGTACGGGTGTGTGTTTCTATGAATGTATATATGTATGTATGTAAGGATGGATGGATGGATGCATTGATCTAGGTATGGATGTATGGGTGGATGGATGGATTGGTGGATGGATGGATGGATGGATCGATGTACGAGTCGATGGATGTTTGAATGTAAGTATGGATGGATGGATGGCTGTGTGGGTGTATGGATGTATGGATGTATGGATGTATGGATGTATGGATGTGTGTGTGTACGAATGTATGGATGTACGGATTCATGG
>NW_016926759.1:0-479 GCF_001483705.2 Eufriesea mexicana
TAGGTTAGGTTATGTTGGGTTAGGTTAGGTTAGGTTAGGTTAGGATACGTTCGGTTGGGTAGGTTTGGTTTGGGTTGGTCTAGGTTAGGTTACATTAGGTTAGGTTATGTTAGGTTGAGTTAGTTTGTTTGTGTTAGGTTAGGTTAGGATAGGTTAGGTTAGGTTTGGTTAGGTTAGGTTAGGTTAGGTTAGTTTAGTTTGGGTTATGTTAGGCTTGGTTAGGGTAGGCTAGGTTAGGTTACGTTGGGTTGGGTTGGTTTGGTTTGGGTTGGGCTAGGTTAGGTTAGATTTGGAGAGGTTAGGTTAGGTTAGGTTAGGTTTGGTTAGGTTAGGTTAGGTGATTTCATGTTACGCCCGGTTAGGCAGGTCAGTTTAGCTTGGGTTATGTTCGGTTACGGTAGGTTAGGTTAGGTTAAGTGAGGTCATGTCACGCCCGGTTAGGCCAGGTCACGTCAGTTTATGTTAGGTTAGGTTACGTT
>NW_016926760.1:0-5027 GCF_001483705.2 Eufriesea mexicana
ACTCAGGCTAACGTGGCGAGACCAATACTGCTGGCTTCCCCATAGAAAAGCAGAATATGCTAGGGCTCAGTAGAGCGCAGAAATCCACCGAATAGCAGTGTATAGCACAAGATTCAAAGCCATCCTCACCAAACTTAACCCAACCTAACTTGACCGAACGTAACATGACCCAAACAAACGCGGCGCGAAATCCATCGCTGGCCTCCCGTGAGCCGAGCAGGGCATAGTAGAGCAATGTAGAGCGCAGCAATCCACCGAATGGCAGTGTATAGCACAAGAGTCTAAGCTATCCTATACTAACCTAACCAAACGTATCAAGACCAAACGTTATTTATTTCGACCTTACGTACCAAGGCCATTACTTCTGGCATCCCCACAACCAAGCAAATCATACTGGAGCACAGTAGAGCGCAGAAATCCGTGGAGGGGATTGTATGGCACAAAAGTCTAAACTACTCTGTCCTAACCTCACCAAGCGTAAGATTTTCTAACGCAACCCACTCATAGTAACATGACGAGACCAGTATTGCTGGCCCCCACAGATACAAGCAGAATGTACTACAGCACAGTAGCGCGCAGGAATCCACCGCATTGAAATTAACATCGCAAAAGCTGTAGAAATCGTAGCTTACCTAACAGAACGTAGCATAGCTGAAAATAACGTCCCGCGATCACTGCTCCTGGCCTCCCCAGAGAAAAGGTGAATGCAGTAGAGCAGGGTAAATCACAGATATTCTACGAATAACAGTGTATAGCACGAAAGTGAAAGCTATACTAACCAAAGGTATCCCAACCTGACCTAACAGGGCGTAGCATAGCACAAAGAAACGTGCCGCGACCACTGCACCTGGCAACCCCAGAGCCAAGCAGAATGTAGTAGTGTAGAGTAAATCACAGAAATTCACCGAATAACAGTGTATAGCACGAAAGACGAAGCTATCCTAACAAAAGATACCCTTGCCTTTCCTAACAGAACGAAGCATAGCTCAAAGTAACGTGCCGCGACCACTGGTCCTGGCCTCCTGAGAGCCAAGCAGAATATAGTAGCGCACAGTAAATCACAACAATTGACCGAGGAACAGTGTACAGCAAGAAAGTCTGAGATATCCTAACCGTAACTGGCCTAACCTAGCCTAACCTAATGCAGCATAACAAAACATTACGTGCGGCGGCCGCTACTGATGGCGTTCGTAGGGGCAAGCGGAGCATATTAGGACACATTAGAATGCAGAGATCCACCGAATAGCAGTGTAGAGCACAAAAGCCAAAGATATCCTAGCCAAACCCGACCCAACCTAACCCAATCACACGTAGTCTAACTAACCATGACGTACCGCAACCGCCATTGGCAGCCTTCGTAGAGCCAAGCAGAGCATACTATAGTACATTAGAAAGCAGAAATCCACCGAATAGAAGCGTATGGCACAAAAGCCTAAGCAACTCTCTCCTAACCTAACAAAACGCAACATAAGCAAACGTACCTAAAATGAACCTAACGCATCGAACCCACTATTGCTGACCTCCACAGAGACAAGCAGAGTGCACTAGAGCACAGTGGTGCGCATAGATACAATGCATTGCAGTGAAAACCACAAATGTCGAAGATATACTAACATAGCCTGACCTAACCTAACCAAACCAAACGTAACGTAACTCCACTGAGCGTGACGCGGCAACGGCTGCGGTACTCCACAGAGCGAAGCAGAATACAGAAGAGACCAGTATATCACAGGAATGCGTCGGAAAATAGTGTACAGGACGAAAGCGGAAGCAATCTTAAGCAATCATGACTTAACTTATCCTAATCCAACGTAAACTAACTCAAGCTGACATGTCGTGAGTACTATTACCGGCAGCCCCAGAGACAAGCAGAGCATATCAGAGCACAGTAGAGCACAGAAATCCGCCGAAGAGCAGTATATGGCACAAAAGTCTAAGTAGCATATCGTAACCGAGCCAAACGTGACATACGCAAACGTAGCCTAACCCAACCTTATATGGCGAGACCACTATTGCTGGCATCCACAAAGAAAAGCAGAATCTACTAGAGCACTGCAGTGCGCAGAAGCTCACCGCATTGCAGTGAATAGCACAAAAGTCAAGGGTGTCCTACCCTAGCCTGACCTAACCTACCCTAACCAAACGTAACCTAACTCAACCCAACGCGCCGAGACCACCATTGCTGGCCACCCAAGGGCGAAGCAGAATATACTAAAGCACATTAGAGCGTAGAAGTCCACCGAATAGCAGTGTATACGACAAAAGTCGACGATATGCTATCCGTATATGTCCAATCCCGACATGAGCAAACGTAACCTAACGTACCCCGACCACAATTGATGGGCTCCCCAGAGTCGCGAAAAACTTACTAGAGGAGAGTAGAGCGCAGAAATCCATCGAATCGCAGTGTATAGCACAAATGTCATATCTATCCAGACCGAACACATGCTAACGTAGCCTAACGAAGCGTAGACTGCCTCAACATAACGTGCCGCGGCCACTATTACTGGCCTCCCCAGATCCAAGCCAAATATACTAGAGCAGGGTATGGCGCAGAAATCGACCGCTTCGCAGTGCATACCACAAAAGTCAAACACGCCCTGACCATAGGTGACCTAACCAAACCTAACCAAACGTAGTGTAACACAACACAATGTGACGAGACCAATATAGCTGTCCTAACAGTGCAAAGCAGAGCATATTATAGCACATTAGAGTGCAGGAATCCACCGAATAACGGTGAATAGCACAAAAGTCGGTGTAGCCTATCCTAACATAGCCAAACGTAACATATCGAACCGTAACACATCACAAAGTTACATGTCGCAACCACTAATGCAGACATCCACAGAGACAAGCAGAACGTACCAGAGCATGGTCGTGCTCAGAAATCAGCCGCATTGCAGTGAACAGCACAAAAGCCGTAGATACCCTAGCATAACCAGGCCCAACCTGACCAAACCAATCGCAGCATATCTCAACATAACGTGCAGGTACTTCTGCTCCTGGCCTCCCCAGAGCAAAGCAGAAGGAAGCACAGCACAGTAGATCGCAGAAACCCACCGAATAACCGTGTATAGATCGAAAGTAGAAGCTACACTAATCAAACGTATCCTAACCTCACCAAACCAATCGTAAGGTAACTCAACCTAACCTGCCGCGGCCACTAGTGGTCGCCTCCTCACGGTAGAGAAGAGCATAGTAGAGCAATGTAGATCGCAGAAATGCACATAATTTCAGTGTATAGCACAATAGTCGAAGATATCTTAAACTAACCTAACCATGCCTAACCTGTAGGAACGTTGAATAGCTCAACATAACGTGCGGCGACGACTACTCCTGGCCTCCCCAGAACCAAGCATAATGCAGAGCAGCACCGTAGATCACAGAAATCCTGCTTATAACAGTGTACAGTACAAAAAGCAAAGCTACCCTAACCAAACCTAGCCGAACCTAACCCAACCAAACGTAACCTAACTCAACATGACGTACCGCGGCCATTACTCGTGGCATCCCCGAGCACAAGCAGAGAATATTAGACCACAGTAGAGCGCAGATGTCCACCGAATAGCGGTACACAGCATAAAATTCAAAGCTTTCCTAACCAAACTTTGTCTAACCTAACCCAACCGCACATAGCATAACTCAAACAGGCGTCCCTCGACCGCTATTACTGGCCTCCCATGAGACAAACAGATGCTATTAGCGCAAGGCAGGTACCGGCCGAGTAGCAGTTTCAAGGGCAAAAGTCAAAGCCACCCTAACCAAACCTATCATAACCTAGTCAAGCCAAGAGTAACCTAACCCAACCTAGCGTGCCGAGACCACTATTGCTGGCCTCCTGAGTGTTAGGCAAAGTATAGTGGAGCAATGTAGAGCGCAGATGTCCACCGAATAGCAGTTTAGAGCACACAAGTCTAACGCATTCTACCCTACCCTATCCGAACGCACCTAACACGACCTATCGCGCCACGGCCGCTATTGCTGGCCTCCCCGGAGTCGAGCAGAGTATAGTAGTGCAACGGAGAGCGCAGAAATCTACCGAATAACAGCGTACAGCGCAAAAGTCTATGCTATACTACCCTAACCTAACCAAACGTAACATAACCAAGCGTAACCTAACTCAACCCAACGTGCCTACACCACACTTTCTGACCTCCACAGAGCCAAGCTGAATATACTAAAGCACAGTAGGCGGCAGAAATCCGCTGCACTAAAGTGCAAAGCACAAAAGTCTAGGACAACCTAACATAACCTATCCTAAACTAACGTAACCGGACGTTGCTTGAATAAACATTACTTGCCGACAATACTGTCGCTGGCCTCCTCAGAGCCAAGAAGAGCAAATTAGACCAATATAGGGTGCAGGAGCCCACACAATAGCGGCGTACGGCATAAAAGTCATAACTGTCCTAACCAAATTTGAGCAAACGAAACAAAACCAAGCGATATCTATCCCAACCTAACGTGCCGAGGCCACTGTTGCTGGCCTCCCCATCGTCAATCAGAGCATATTAGAGCACAGTAGAGCGTCGCAATCCACCAAATAGCTCTGCACAGCAAAAAAGTCAATGCAACCCTATCCTAACCTAACCAAACTTAACATAAGCGTACGGAACGTAACCTAACCTGAAGCTCCACGACAGATATTGCTGTCCTCACGAGAGCTAAGCAGAGTATAGCAGAGCAATTTTGAATGCCGAAATCGCCAGAATAGCAGTGTAGAGCACAAAAGTCTAAGCCGCCATAACCAAACTTAAGCAAACATAACCTAGCAGAACCTAACATAACTCAGCCAAACGTGCAATGGCCGCTACTTCTGGCCTCCATAGAGACACGCAGATGGCTGTAGAGAAATGCGGGTCGCAGATATGGTGCAAATAGCAGTGTAAAGCACAAAAGTCAATGCTACCCTAACCAAACATAGCCAAACCTAGCCACAGTCAAGGGAAACCTAGTCCAAGCTAGCGCGCAGAGATCAATATTGCTGGCCTCCATAGGGTTGAGCAGAGTATAGTAGAGCAATG
>NW_016926761.1:0-1401 GCF_001483705.2 Eufriesea mexicana
GTTTGATTACGATAGGTTAGGATTGGTTGGGTTGGGTTAGGTTAGGTTAGGTTAAGATTGGCTGTGTTATATTTGGGTAGGTTAGATTGAGTTAGGTTTGGTTATGTTAGGTCATGTCAGGTCAGTTCATGTCAGGTCAGTGCAGGTCAGGCCAGGCTAGGAAATGTCAGGCCACGTCAGGCCAGGCCAGGCCAGGCAATGTCAGACCAGGTCAGGTCAAGTCAGGGCACGTCAGGTCAGGTCCGGACAGGTTAGGTTATCTTAGGTTTGCTTAGGTTGGGTTAGCTTACGATAGGTTAGGTTAGGATAGGTGAGCTTAGGTTAGGTTTGATTAGGTTAGGTAAGGATAGTTTGGGTTATGTTATGTTAGATTAGGTTAAGCTAGGTTAGCTCGGTTAGGTTATGTCATGTTAGGTTTGGTTAGGTTAGGTTAGGTTAGGTTAGGTTAGGTTAGATTACAATCGGTTAGATTAGGTTAGGTGAATTTAGGTTAGGTTTGATTACGATAGGTGAGGATTGGTTGGGTTGGGTTAGGTTAGGTTAGGTTAGGATTGGTTGTGTTATATTAGGGTAGGTTAGGTCAAGTTAGGTTAGGTTATGTTAGGTCATGTCAGGTCAGTTCATGTCGGGTCAGTGCAGGTCAGGCCAGGCCAGGCAATGTCAGGCCACGTCAGGCCAGGCCAGGCCAGGCAATGTCAGGCCAGCTCAGGTCAAGTCAGGTCGTGTCAGGTCAGGTCAGGTCAGGCACGACCAGGCAATGTCAGGGCACGTCAGGTCAGGTCCGGACAGGTCAAGTCAGGTCGGGTCAGGACAGGACAGTCCAGGCCAGGCCATGTCTGGCCAGTCCAGGTCAGGGTAGGTCATGCCATGTCAGGTCAGGTCAGTCCAGGCCATGCCAGATAAGTTCACGACAGGTCAGGTCAGTTCAGATAAGGGCAGGTCAGGATATTCCAGGTCGGGTCAGGTCAGGACAGATCAGGTCAGGTCAATCAGTTCATGTCAGGTCAGGGCAGGTCAGGCCAGGCAATGTCAGGTCGGGTCAGGTCAGACCATGTGGGGTCAGGAGAGGTCAGATCTGGCAATGACAGGCCAGGTAAGGTCACGACAGGTAAGGACGGTTCAAGTCAAGGCAGGCTAGGGTACTCCGTGTCGTGTCAGGTGAGGTCAGGTCAGGACAGGTGATGTCAGGTCAGGCCCGCAGATGTCAAGTCAGGAGGGGCCAGGCCATGTCGGGTCAGGCGACGTCCGTTCAGGTCAGGTCAGGTCTGGTCAGGTCATGCCGGTTCAGGTCAGGCGAGGTAAGGTCAGGTCAGGTCTGGCCAGGTCATGCCAGGCCATATCTGATCGGGTCAAGCTAGGTTAGGTCAGATCAGGTCAGGCCAGGCCAGGTGGGGTCACGAC
>NW_016926762.1:0-1287 GCF_001483705.2 Eufriesea mexicana
GTAATAGTTGTCTCGGCACGTTAGGTTGAGTTGTGCTAAGTTTGGCTAGGTCATGTTACTTTGAGATAAGGTTTGGGTTGTAACGACTTTCGTGGTATAGACTCTTTTTCTGCGGACATCTGCGATCTACTGTGCTCTAGCATGTTCTGATTGGCCTCGGGAGGGCAAGCAATAATGGACCCGGCGCGGTAGGTTGTTTTAGGTTGCGTTTGGTTATGTTAGGTTTGTCCGGGTTAGGTACGGATAGCTTTGACTTTTCTGCTTTTCGTTGCCATTTCATGGGCTTCTAACCTCTACGCTCATCTAGTATGCTCTTCTTGACTGTGGGGAGACCAGCAATGGCGGCTTCGTCACGATAGGCCGATTACATTTTGCTTGACTTGGTTTGGCACGTTGGCTTTAGTTCTGATACGTTCGGTCATGTTGCGCTTGGCTATGTTAGGGAAGGGTTGCTTTTGACTTTTGTGCTATACTCTGACGTTCGGTGGACTTCTGCGTCCTACTGCGCTCTAGTATGTCTTGCTTGGATATCGGGAAGCCAGGTATAGTGGTCTCGCTACGTAACGTTCAGTTACGCTACGTTTGTTTGGATTGGTTATTTCATCCAGTGATTGGATGTCTTCGACTCCCTTGTTACAGGCTGCAATGCCGCTGGTCTCTGCGATCTACCGTTCCCTAATATACTCTGCTTGCCTCTGGGGAGGCTAGCAGTAGTATCCTAGGCACGTTAGTTTTAGCTCCGTTACGTTCGATTATGTTACGTTTGGTTAGGTTAGGATAGGGTAGCTTTGACTTTTGTGCTATACGCTGTTAATCTATGGACCTCTGCATAGTCAAACATACGCTAACTCAACATAACGTGCCTCGACAGCTATGGCTCGTCTCCCCACGGGCAAGCCGTATAATGTGGAGCACAGTAGAGCGCAGAAATCCACAGAAAATCAGTGTGTGCCACGGAAGTCATATCTACCCAAGCCTAACCCAAACTAGCTTAACGTAGCCAAACGTGGCCTAACTCAATGTAACGGCCCCAGACCATTATTACTGGTCTCCCCAGAGTCGAGCAGAGTACAGTAGAGCAGTAAGGAGGTGTTGAAATCCACCGAATGCCAGCGCATAGCACAAAAGACAAGGAAACTCCAACCCAGACTGGTCAAACCCATCCTAAGCAAACATAGAGTAGCTGAACCTAACTTTCCGTGTCCATTATTGCTGGCATCTCAATCGCCATGCAGAATATATTAGAGGAGGGTAGAGCGCAAATATCCATGGAAACGCAAAGCATAG
>NW_016926763.1:0-919 GCF_001483705.2 Eufriesea mexicana
CACTAAAGCAAAAGCCATCCTGTCCTAACCTAACCGAACCCAACGTAACCAAACATAACCCAAATCAAACTAACGTGCCGTGACGACTATTGCTGGCCTCCCCAATGCTAAGCAGAACGTGCCAGAGCAAAGTAGAGAGCAGAAATCCGCCGAATAGCATTGTGTACCACGAAAGTGAAAGCTATGCGAACATAACCCGAACTAACGTAACATAACCAAACGAAGCCTGACACAAGCTAACGTGGCTGGCTCACACTATTGCTGGCCTCACCAAAGCCAGGCAGAGCGGGCTTGAGTACATAAGAGCGCAAAACTCAACCTAATAGCAGTGTATAGCACAAAAGTCAAAGGTGTCCCCTCCTAGCATAGCCAAGCGGAAAATAAACAAGCATAGCCTAAATCAAACTAACGTGCACGTACCACCACTTTTGGCCTCCCCAGGGTCGAGCAGAGTATAGTACAGCAGCGTGCGAGTACGCCGCATAGCAGTGTACAGCACAAAGGTCACAGATACAATATCTTAGACAGTCGAAACGTAATATAACCGAACGAAACCTAACCTAACCAAACTTGGCGAGAACAATATTACTGGCCTTCCCAGAGCCAAGTAGAACATATTACAGCACAGTAGAGCGCAGAAATCCAACGAATACCAGTGTATAGCACAAAAGTCAAACCAGTCCTAGCATACCAGTCCTAGCATAACCTAGCCAAACATAGCATAACCAAACGTAACCTAACTCCACATAAACCTACCTACACCACTGTTGCTGCCCTCCCCAGAGCTAAGTAGAATATACCAGAACGCAGTAGATCACAGAAGTCGACGGAGTTGCATTGTGAAGGACAGAAGTCAAAGGTAACCTAACCTAGCCTGTCGTAACCTAGCCCAAACAAATGTAGCCTGACCCAGCATAAG
>NW_016926764.1:0-686 GCF_001483705.2 Eufriesea mexicana
AAAGCTACAGCAGGCCGGTAGAATCTTTCCTCCTTATATATCGAATAAGGACATGTCATTACGATATTAGTCGTAAACGTCAATAAAATCGAATTTCTCTGGCAGATTCTATGGAATTGCAGTCGCTATAGCATTTCAACAGAATCTTTCCTCCTTTTTTAGGGACGTGGGTGTGCTCACTTCGATATTAATCGAGAATGACAATAAAATTGAATTTTCCAGCCAGATTTTATAGCATTATAATGGCCATAGCGCGCCAATAGACTATTTCAAACTTATTTAAGCAATACAGTTATTTCAACACGATATTAGTCGAAAATGTCAATAAAAATGTATTTTCCAAAAAATGTATTTTCCATCCAGACTCTATAGCACTGCAATGGCTGTAGCAGGCCACTAGTATCTTTCCTCCTTATTTATCCACGAAAGTTAGCCCACAACGGTATTAGTCGGAAACGTCAATAATATTGAATTATCCAGCCAGATTCTATAGCATTACAATGGCTATAGCACGCCAATTGTATCTATCGTCCGTATTTATGCAAGAAAGTTAGGTCACCACGATATTAGTCGAAAATGTCAATATTATTGTACTTTCCAGCAATATTATACAGCATTGCAATGTCTATGGCACGCCAATAGGATGTTTCATACCTATTTATAAAAGTGGGTTTGCTCACCACGAT
>NW_016926765.1:0-1529 GCF_001483705.2 Eufriesea mexicana
TAGGCTACGTTTGGTAATGTTGTGGTTTGTTAGGTTGGGACAGGAAAGCTTTGGCTATTGCGTTTTACACCGCTTTTCGGAGGATTTCCAAACTCTACATTGCTCTACTGTATTCTGCTCGACTCCGGGGATCCCGTAATAGTGTTCTCGACACGCTTGGTTCATTTAGGCTACACAAGGTTTGGCTACGTTTTCTATGGTTAGGCTTGGGTTGCTTTGACTTTCGTGGTGTATACTGTTATTCGGCGGATTTCTGCGCCCAACGGAGCTCTAGTACGTTTTGCTTGGTCCTGGTTAAGCCGGCAACTGTGTTCTCCTCACGCCAGTTTAAGATAGTTAACGTTTGGCTATATTACGTTTGGTACGGTTAGGATATGACAGCTTTGACTTTTATGTCACACCGCTTTTCGGTGAATATCTGCGCACTGCTGCGCTCTAGCGTACTCTGCTTTGCATTCGAGAGGCAAGCAATAGTGGCCGCAGCGGCTTAGGTTGTGGTAGGTTAGGTTTGGTTTGGTTAGGTTTGTTTGGGTTTGGTTAGGGTATATTTGACTTCCGAGATATACTATACCATTCTACGGACCTCTGCTCTCTGCCCACCTCCAATATGCCCCACTTGGCAACGGGGAGGCTAGCAATAGTTGTCTCGGCACGTTTGGTTGAGATAGGATGTGCTTGGCTGGGTTATGTTAGCTTTGGTTGCATTTGGATGGCTTCGACTTTTCCGCAATACACTGCCACTCCATGAACTTCTGCGCTCTACTCTCGCCTATTATGCTCTGATTGGCTCTGTGGAGACCAGCAATACTTGTCGCGGCACGTTACTATGGGTTGGGTTACGTTTGGTTACGTTACGTTTGGTTAGGTAAGGACAGCGTGGCTTTGACTCTTGTGCTATACACTGCTATACCTTTAATTTCTGCGCTCCAGTGTGCTGTAGTGTGGGCTGTTTGGCTCTGTGAAGGCCTGCAATAGCGGTCGTGGCAGGTTCGGTTGTGTTATGTTACGCTTGGTTATATTATGCTAGGTCAAGTTTGGTTAGAGCGGCTTTGACTTTTGTGATATACACTGCCATTCGGTCGATAACTGCGCCCTGCATTGCTGTACTACCATCTGCTTGTCTCGGAGGAGGCCAGCAATAGTGGTCATGGCGCGTATGGTTTAGTTAATTTACGTTAGGTTAGGCTAGGTTAGGTCAATTTAGCTTAGGATATCTTTGACATCTGTGCTATACACAGCTATTTGGTGGCCTTCTACGCTCTACTGTGCTCTGGTATATTCTGCTTTAATCTGGGGAGGACAGCAATAGTGGTCTCGGTACTTTAGATTAAAATATATTTCGTTTGGTTACGGTACGTTTGGTTAGTTTAGGATAGGTCAGCTTTGTCGTTTGTGCAATACGCCGCTGCTCTGTCGATATCTGCGCACCGCACTGCACTGCTAGCATCTGCTTGAAGGTGGGGAGTCCAGCAATAGCCGTCGTGGCACGTTTGGATGCGTTAGGTTACGTTTGGCTTGGTTAGGGCCGG
>NW_016926765.1:8710-11363 GCF_001483705.2 Eufriesea mexicana
TTGGTTATGTTCGGATTGGTTAGGTTAGGATAGGATAGCTTTGACCTTTGTTCTATACACTGCAATTCTATGCATTGCTGCGCACTTCTCTCAATTAATATGATGTGCTTGGCTCTGGGGAAGGCAGCAGTAGAGGTCTCGTCACTCAAGGTTGAGTTATGCTACGTTTGGCTACGTTACGTTTAGCTACTCAAGGAGAGGATAGAATCAACTTTTGTGCTATACACAGTTATTCGGTGGATTTCTGCGCTCTGCTGTGCTCTAATATCCTCTGTTTGGCTCTCAGAAGGGCAGCAACAGTGGCCTCGGCACGTTGGGAATGGATATGATATGCTTGGCCTTGTTTGGTTAGGTTACGTTTGGTTATGAGAGCTCTGACTTTTGTTCTATACACTGCTAATCAGTGCTTATCTGCGCTGTACTATGCTCTAGTAAGTTCTGTTTGGCCACAGGTGGCCAGCATTATTGGTCTCGGCACGTCAGCCTGTGTTATGTCGCGTTCGGTTATGTTACGTTTGGTTAGGTGAGGATACGGTAGCTTAGACTTCTGTGATATACACTGATATTCGGGGGATATCTGTGCTCTACATTGCTCTACTAAACTGAGCTCGACTCTCGGGAGACCAGCAGTAGTGGCCGCGGCACGTTATGTTGGGTTAGATTGCGTTTGGTTAGGTTAGGTTACGTTGCGTTAGGTTAAGGTAGCTTTGACCTTTGTGCTACACACTGATATTCCATGGACTTCAGCTCCCTTCTGTGCGTTATCACCCTGCTTGACTCCGTGAACGCCAGGAATAGTGCTCTCAGCATGTTACGTTGTGTTATGTTACGTTCGGTTGGGCTAGGTTTCTGTTGGTATTGTTAGGATAGCTTTGACCTTTGTGCACTACGCTGCTATACGTACTACTTCAGAGTTCTACACTCCTCTGCTACTCTCTGCTCAGCTCTCGTGAGGCCAGCAGAAGCGATCGTGGCTTGCCAGGTTGTGTTACGTCACGCACGCTTATGCTACGTTTGGATAGGTTAGGGTAGGATAACTCCGACTTTTGTGCTATACACTGCTACAAGGTGGACTTCTTTGCTCTGCTGCTCTGTAATGTGTTCTGCTAGGCAACGTGGAGGCCAGAAGTAGTGGTCGTGGCTTGTTTGTTTGAGATAGGTTAGGTTTGGTTAGGTTAGAATGACTTTGACTTTTGTGTCGTAAACTGCGATTCGGTGCTTCTCTGCGCTCCACTGAGCCCTAGTATATCCTGCTTGGCTATGGGCAGGCGAGATGCAGCGGTCTCGACGCGTTAGTCTGAGTTACGTTGTGTAAGGCTATATTACGTCTGGACATGTTAGGAAATGATAGCTTTGACTTTCACGCTATACTATGATATTGATCGGATTTCGGCGCACTACATTGCTCTACTGCACTCTGATCTACCCTCGGGATGCCAGCAACGGCTTTCTTGGCACGCTAGTTTGAGTTATGTTACGTTCGATTAGGTTAGGTTATGCTAAGTTTGGTTAGGGTAGCTGTGACTTTCGCACAATACACAGTTGTTCCGAAAATTGCTAACCCTCTAGTGTGATCTGCTCTAACCGGCAGGATCATGTGAAGCCACCAATTGCGGTCGCGGCACAAGAGGCTGTGTTAGGGTACGGTTGGTTACGTTAGGTTGTGTTAGGCTTCGGGAGGGTTGTTTTGACGTTTGTGCTATACACTGCTATTCGGTCGACTTCTGCGCTCTGCTGCGCTCTAATATGTTTTGCTTGGCTCTAGGGAGGCCGGCAATGGACGTATCGGCTCATTAGGTTTAGTTATTCCATGTATGGTTAGGATAGGTTAGGCCTGATTTCGTTAGAGTGAATATCATTTATGTGCTATACGCTGACATACGGTGGATTTCTGCGCTCTACTGTGGTTCAATATCATCTGCTTTCCTGTGGGAAGAATAGAAGTAGTGGCCGCGGTGCGTTAGCTTGGGTTACGTTACGTTTGGTTAGGTTAGATTTGTTACAGTTAGGTTGGGATACACTTCACTTTTGTTCGATACACAGCCATTTATTGGACACATGCGCACCACTTTGCAGTGGTATATACCGCTTCGCTCAGGAGAGGCAAGCAATGGTGTTCTCTGCACGCTACTTTGAGCTATGTTACGGTCCGTTATGTCAGTTTAGGGTAAGCTTGGTCAGGATATCTCTTACTTTTGCACCATGCTATGCTCTTCGATGGATTTCTGCGCGCTAAGGAACTCTAGTATTTTCTGCTTGCCTTCGGGGAGGCCAGCAATAGTGGTCGCGACACGTTATGTAGAACTCGGCAATGTAAGGTTAGGTTATGTTAGTTTGGGTTAGGCTTGAGTGTCTTTGACTTTTCCGCTGTACACAGCGATTTTATGGATTTCTGCGCTCGATTCTCCTGTAATATGTTCTGCTCGGATCTGTGGAGGCAAGCAATATTTGTTGCGGCACGTTAGGTTCAGCTAGGTTACTTTTGGTTATGTTACGATTTGTGACATGTTAGGGTAGGATATATTTGACTTCTTTCCTACACAGTGCTGTTCGGTGCGATCCTTCGCTATTCCGTGCTCTAGTGTAATCTGCTTGGCACAGTGTATGCAAGCAATTTTGGTCACGGCAGGCAACGTTCAGTTAGGCTACGTTC